>NC_069504.1:279392731-279400231 GCF_027579735.1 Bombina bombina
GCAAATAAATAGCAGAGAGATAAACCCAACTAAACATATGATACCTCAGGGGGTTGGGTGTAACTTGATGAGATTAGGTTTCTTACTGAGAAACCTGTTAAATAGCCTAAGGGTTCCCAGCCAGGAACTTTCTATGCACCACACCTGACCCTGTATTTCATGAACAATAATGGTGTTTCTGTTTTTGTCTTCCCTCTGCAGGTTACCAGGATGTTCATGTATCCGAGAGAGCAAGACAAAACATAACAGGACACATATAGTTAGGCAGATACATTTGTCTTGAGGTTTATGTCAAGTGCTTTCATGCAAGTATAAAAACATTTTATTAAAATACATTTCATTTGTATCCGATTCATCTCCCCTTTTTCTATTTTCCAATAATGAAACAGACTAAATATTTAGACTAGTCATTTGGCATTTTAGTGTAAATGTTATGCTATACTAATAATGATATTTCTTTTTTTTATAAAAAGAATATTCATAGCTTTTTAAGTGATGTTTATAAAAGGTATATATTAACCCTATAGGCTCACTCTGAGAGGAATTAAGGGGGCAGTCTAGAATTGGTATTGTTTAAAAAGATAGATAAAATAATCCCTTTATTACACATTCCCCTGTTTTGCATAACCAACACTGTTATAGAAATATACTTTTTACCTCTGTAATTACCTTGTATCGAAGCCTCTGCGGACTGCCCCCTTATTTCTGTGCTTTGGACAAACTTGCATTTTAGCCAATCTGTGCTGACTCCTAGGTAACTTCATGTGCGTGTGCACAGTGTTATCTATATGGCACACATGAATAGCAAGAGAACAAAGCAAAATTGATTATAAAATTGGAAACTTGCTTAAAATTACATGCCTTATTTGAATCAAGAAACTTTGGCCTAGATTACGAGTTGTGCGTTAGCCTTAAAAAGCAGCGTTAAGAGGTCCTAACGCTGCTTTTTTCCTAACGCTGGTATTACGAGTCTTAAAATGACAGGCTCACCGCTCACTCGTTAATACCGCAAATCCACTTACGTAAATTGCGTATCCTATATTTTCAATGGGACTTACGCCGTTATTACGAGTCTGCAAAAAAGTTCAATCCTATTGGCTGATCCAATCAGCCAATAGGATTTTTCCTACCTTAATTCCAATTGGCTGATAGAATTCTGGAACCTTCATTTAAAGGAACCTTCATTCTTCAGTTGGACTTCGTTTGAAGAGGATGCTCTGCGTCGGATGTCTTGAAGATGGACCCGCTCCGCGCGGGATGGATGAAGATAGAAGATGCCGTCTGGATGAAGACTTCTGCCCGTCTGGAGGACTTCTTCTGGCCGGCTTCAATGAAGACTTCTGCCCCTCTGGAGGACCACTTCTCCCGGCTTCGTTGAGGACTTCGGCCCAGTTGGGTGAAGACATCTCAAGGTAGGGTGATCTTCAAGGGGTTAGTGTTGGGTTTTAGAGTAGGGTTGGGTGTGTGGGTGATGGATTTTAATGTGGGGGGTATTGTTTTTTTTTTACAGGTAAAAGAGCTGATTACTTTGGGGCAATGCCCCGCAAAAAACCCTTTTAAGGGCTATTTGTAATTTAGTATAGGGTAGGGCTTTTTATTATTATTATTTTTTTTTATTAGGGGGATTAGATTAGGTGTAATTAGTTTAACAAACTTGTAATTATTTTATTTTTTTCTGTAATTTAGTGTTTGTTTTTTTCTGTAATTTAGATAATTGTATTTAATTGTAGTTAGTGTAGGGAATTAATTTAATTATAGTGTAGTGTTAGGTGTAATTGTAATTTATTTAATTTATTTTACAGGTAAATTTGTATTTATTTTAGCTATGTAGTTATTAAATAGTTAATAACTATTTAATAACTATTGTACCTAGTTAAAATAAATACAAAGTTGCCTGTAAAATAAAAATAAACCCTGAGATAGCTACAATGTAATTATTAGTTATATTGTAGCTAGCTTAGGGTTTATTTTACAGGTAAGTATTTAGTTTTAAATAGGAATTATTTAGTTAATGATAGTAATATTTATTTAGATTTATTTTAATTATGTTTAAGTTATGGGGTGTTAGGGTTAGGGTTAGACTTAGGTTTAGGGGTTAATAACTTTATTATAGTGGCGGCGACGTTGGGGGTGGTAGATTAAGGGTTAATAAATGAAGGTAGGTTGCGGCGACATTGGGGACGGCAGATTAGGCGTTAATAAATATAATATAGGTGTTGGCAATTTTGGGGTCAGCAGATTAGGGGTTCATACATATAATGTAGGTGGCGGCGGTGTCCGGAGAGGCAGATTAGGGGTCAATAATATAAAGTAGGCTGCGGCGATATCGGCGGCAGCAGATTAGGGCTTAATAAGTGTAAGTTTAGGGGTGTTTAGACTCGGGGTTCATGTTAGGGTGTTAGGTGTAGACATAAAAAGTGTTTCCCCATAGGAATCAATGGGGCTGCATTAAGAGCTTTACGCTGCTTTTTTGCAGGTGTTAGTTTTTTTTTCAGCCGGCTCAGCCCCATTGACTCCTATGGGGAAATCGTGCACGAGCACGTTTTTCCAGCTTACCGCTACAGTAAGCAAAGCTGGTATTGAGGTGAGATGTGGAGCTAAATTCTGCTCTACGCTCACTTTTTTGCGGCTGACGCCAGGTTTCTTAAGACCCGTAATACCAGCGTTACTGTAGGTGAGCAGTACGGAAAAACTGTGCGTTAGCAACGCACCCCTTACCGACAAAAACTCGTAATCTAGGCGTTTATTTTTGACTAGACTGTCCTTTTAAGTATTTAGAATAGTTTTAATCTTAGTACTGTGTTAATGATGTTACATTTCTTTTTTTTTTTTTGTTAACGAAACATTTGGGTTGATTCATTTTTGATAATTTTATCACCTGTTTTATGTCTTCTGATACATAAAAACAAATAATTTGATAATAGTCAAGAACCAAAAAGGCCCATCAAGTCTACTCGTATTACATGCTACTTATTTCTTAAAGGGACACTGAACCCAAATTTTTTCTTTCATGATTCAGATAGAGCATGCAATTTTAAGGAACATTCTAATTTACTTCTATTATCATTTTTTCTTCATTCTCTTGCTATCTTTATTTGAAAAAGAAGGCATCTAAGCTAAGGAGGCAGCCAATTTTTGGTTTGGCACCCTGGACAGCACTTGTTTATTGGTGGGTGAATGTATCCACTAATCAGCAAGAACAACCCAGGTTGTTCCCCAAAAATGGGTAGGCATCTAAAGTTACATTCTTGCTTTTGAAATAAAGATACCAAAGAAATGAAGAAAATTTGATAATAGAAGTAAATTAGAAGGTTGCTTAAAATTGCATGCTCTATCTGAATCACAAAGGAAAAAATGTGGGTTCAGTGTCCTTTAAGATAGCCTTATGTGTGTCCCAGGCCTTTTTGAATTCTTTTACAGTCTCTGCATTTACCACGTCTTTTGGAAGTTTATTCCATGAATCCACCGCCCTTTCTGTAAAAAAAAGTCTCCCACACATTTTACCTAATTCTGCTACCCTCTAATTTAGGATTGTGATGCTTTGTTTTGCTATTCCTTTTTTTTGTTTGTTGTGGAAATTGCTTTCAGCTTTAACTTGTCCATTCATATGCAGACGTACCTCGTAGATATTGTGGGTTTGGTTCCAGACCACCACAATAAAGCGAAAATAGCAATAAAGTGAGTCACACTAATTGTTTTTATTTCCCAGTGCATATATAATTAAATTTACACTATACTGTAGTCTATTGAGTGTGCAATTGAATTATGTCTAAAAAAAAAATGTATATGCCTTAATTAAAAATACTTTATTGCTAAAAAATGCTATCATCGGAGCCTACAGTGAGTCATAATCTTTTTGCTGGTGGTGTATTTATATGGTTATACAGTATATGTTGGAAAAATGGCACTGATAGACTTGCTTGACACAGGGTTACCACAAACCTTCAATGTGTAAAAAGAGCAATATCTGTGAAGCGCAATAAAACGAGGTCTGTCTGTATTTGAAGGTTAGGCATGTGCATTTGGATCATTCGTGATGATGCAGAAAAAGGTGGCCGCTTGCGGCATTCTGCACTTTCTGAGACGGATTTTCTTCTTGTAAAAGTTCAACACACTAAGATCTGTGCAAATCCAGATTTTAATGTGTTGCATTTTCCCAGGAAGAAACCCGGCTCTGAAAATAACTGAATGCCACGAGTGGCCATCTACTTCTGCATCATTGCGAATGATCCGAATGCACATGCCTACTTTCTATCATGTCACTTCTTTCCCTTCTCTACGCATTTTTCAGTGTTGGAATGTCAAAATGCAAGTGATAACATAATTTCCATATTGTAAAAAGCATATCAGATCTGAGCGGATATTGGAAAATTCACCCATACAATGGATGGACAAGTTATCGGCTAAATATTAACCACTATATATATATATATATATATATATATATATATATATATATATATATATATATATATATATATATATATATATATATAAATAAAATATAGTATCTATAATAATTTGTATTAATATGTTTTAATAAATCTTCTGTAATATTTAAATAATGCGCCTTAAAGGGAAACTGAACCCAATTTTTTTCTTTCATGATTCAGATAGAACATGCAATGTTAAGCAACTTTTTAATTTACTCCTATTAACAATTTTTCTTTGTTCCTTTGCTATCTTTAATTGAAAAACAAGGCATCTAAGCTAAGGAGCCAGCAAATTGTTGGTTCAGAACCATGGACGCCGGCATCTAAACTTACATGCTTGCATTTCAAATAAACATACCAAGAGAATGAAAAACATTTGATAATAGAAGTAAATGAGAAAGTTGCTTAAAATTGCATGTTCTATCTGAATAACGAAAGAAAAAATTTGGGTTCAGTGTCCCTTTAAGATTACTGTTTTCATGTCCGTTAACCTGACTGCGTTAAAGGGACACTGAACCCAATTTTTTTCTTTCATAATTCAGATAGAGCATGCAATTTTAAGAAAATTTCTAATTTACTCCTATTATCAATTTTTCTTCGTTCTCTTGCTATCTTTATTTTAAAAAGAAGGCATCTAAGCTAAGGAGTCAGCAAATATTTGGTTCAGACCATGAACAGTACTTGTTTATTGGTGCTGTCCAATAAGCAAGGGCAACCGAGGTTGCTCACCAAAAATGGGCCGGCATCTAAACTTACATTCTTGCTTTTCAAATAAACATACCAAGAGAATGAAGAAAATTTGGTAATAGGAGTACATTAGAAAGTTGCTTAAAATTTAATGTTCTATTTTAATCACGATAAAAATTGGGTGCAGTGTCCCTTTAAATCTAAATCGTGAAACCGATGCGCAAAACGCTTATTTTACATTCCTATGTTCTTCTCATAGAGGTTTTTTTTTAAACTTTTTATTATTAAATATATATTTCTATATATATATCTGATACTGTTCATGTAAAATACATATCCATACCTATATTTCTATAGGAATAGATACGCAGGTATAGGTATATACAGATACATATAGAAATATGTATTTACAATAAAAAGTAAGTAAAGAACATTGGAATGTAAAATATGCACAGTACATATACAGTTAAACACATAAATATTTAAATACATATGTACACACACACACACACATATATATATTTATACACATTCATACACATATTTAGAGATGTGTATGTATGCATATATATGTTAAAGCCCTTTGCATGCCTTTTTTTAAAAAGCAAAACACCTGAGACCTCTCTTTGAGCCCTTATAACTTTTAAATGTAATTTTGTTTAATATTTTTTATCAGACAGTGTTATTATGAGTGTAACTGTACTTTTAAATGTATTATATGTTTTGTGCAACTTTTTTGTCTTGCGTAACAGTTAACCAGAGCTCTGAAGTCGCCCTAACCCAATACGTGATAAATTAGATTGCGCTCAAGCAAACGCGTTTACTTTAAACTCGTAATACGCATGCAAAATGCTGCAAGGTATCCCTTATTGCTCGCACGCTACACTTACCGTGCCATTTGTAATCTAGCCCTTAATGTGGTAATGCCACACAGTATTTAAATTGAACAGTATTTAGCTTGTAAAAAAGTTTTTATGTATTGTGAGGCATTTTAACACACAACAATATTACAAAAGGTATTTTTAAGAAGTCTAATGAAGTTATAAGAGAGATCATACAAATGTGAATAACTACCACAAAACTATGCAAAAAACATTAGCATGATGTAACCATAGCAACACATGCTTGCAATGGTTTAGATTCAAATGCTGATGTTCTCAAGTCTTAAGGCTGTGACACACTGCAAGCAGAGCGACGCGCAGCGTGTAGATGCAGCTGTGCGCGCTCAGTGTGTCTTGCCTTTTCATCTCTGAGCACTCTGCTGCATCAGGTCGCGTAGCTAAGCGCTCAGAGATGAAATATTTGAACTTCAGAAGCGATGCGACGCGGAGCGAAGCAGTTGCTTCGCCTCGCGTTGCTCCGCTTGCAGTGTGTCACAGCCTTTAATCCTTGTAAAAAGGTGGTGGGAGCCTTAAATCACTTATCCTATAGAGAGTCCTAGAGGTCCCTATGGTACTCAAACAGCACCTCAAATGACTGACTAGCTGATAAAATGGGACAATTTGTGAATGTGCCATCTTAATTTCAGTTTCCAATTGGGATGGAGGAGATCACTTGGGCCTATTTGATTTATTTTACCTCTAAGCCCCACTCAATCTTTTATTTACGATTTTACATTTCTGTGTAATTTTGCTGTTAATGCCAAACTTCTGAAGTTGTCTTTTTTTTCTTTTATCCTCATGGTTTTTCCTCTACAGCTCTCCTCACTACTATTCTTCTCTACTGACCCTCCATATCTTTATACTTATACATATCTTTCTAATATCTATTTTTGTTCTTCACTTAATTCTGCCTATCGCTTTCCTGTTTAACTTTACCCAACCAACTCAAATTTTTTACCCTGTTATATTTTTTTCTCTTTCATCTCTTCTCTTTCTAATGTATCTTCTCTTTATCTCAAGCACCTTTTCTTTCTATGTATTTTCCATTCTCATCACCCACTAATGTTTTTGTTCAACTATGCCAGGTGTCAGCAACCTTTGATCTCAAGATGTTTTTAAACTACATTTCCCACGATGCAAAGACATTCTTTATGCTGTCTGAGCATCTTGGGAAATGCAGTTCCAAAACATCATGAGAGGCAAAGTTGATGATCCCTGAACTACAGGGAGTGCAGAATTATTAGGCAAGTTGTATTTTTGAGGATTAATTTTATTATTGAACAACAACCATGTTCTCAATGAACCCAAAAAACTCATTAATATCAAAGCTGAATAGTTTTGGAAGTAGTTTTTAGTTTGTTTTTAGCTATTTTAGGGGGATATCTGTGTGTGCAGGTGACTATTACTGTGCATAATTATTAGGCAACTTAACAAAAAACAAATATATACCCATTTCAATTATTTATTTTTACCAGTGGAACCAATATAACATCTCAACA
>NC_069504.1:279407731-279549894 GCF_027579735.1 Bombina bombina
GAGTCAGAAGATACTTCTGGAAAATCGCTGCCTGGTGCTGGAGCTACCAAAGCTAAGTGTATCTTCTGTAAACTTTTGGTATCTGTTCCTCCAGCTGTTGTTTGTACTGTTTGTCATGACAAACTTGCTAATGCAGATAATATTTCCTTTAGTACTGTTACATTACCTGTTGCTGTTCCGTCAACATCTAATACTCAGAGTGTTCCTGATAACATAAGAGATTTTGTTTCTAAATCCATTAAGAAGGCTATGTCTGTTATTCCTCCTTCTAGTAAACGTAAAAAGTCTTTTAAAACTTCTCATTTTTCAGATGAATTTTTAAATGAACATCATCATTCTGATACTGATATTGGTTCTTCTGATTCAGAGGATTCTGTCTCAGAGGTTGATGCTGATAAATCTTTATATTTATTTAAAATGGAATTTATTCGTTCTTTACTTAAAGAAGTCCTAATTGCATTAGAAATTGAGGATTCTAGTCCTCTTGATACTAAATCTAAACGTTTAGATAAGGTTTTTAAATCTCCTGTAGTTATTCCAGAAGTGTTTCCTGTCCCTGGTGCTATTTCTGAAGTAATTTCCAGGGAATGGAATAATTTGGGTAATTCTTTTACTCCTTCTAAACGTTTTAAGCAATTATATCCTGTGCCATCTGACAGATTAGAATTTTGGGACAAAATCCCTAAGGTTGATGGGGCTGTCTCTACTCTTGCTAAGCGTACTACTATTCCTACGGCAGATGGTACTTCCTTTAAGGATCCTTTAGATAGGAAAATTGAATCCTTTCTAAGAAAAGCTTATTTGTGTTCAGGTAATCTTTTTAGACCTGCTATATCTTTAGCGGATGTTGCTGCAGCTTCAACTTTTTGGTTAGAAGCTTTAGCGCAACAAGTAACAGATCATAATTCTCATAGCATTATTATTCTTCTACAACATGCTAATAATTTTATTTGTGATGCCATCTTTGATATCATTAGAGTTGATGTCAGGTATATGTCTCTAGCTATTTTAGCTAGAAGAGCTTTATGGCTTAAAACTTGGAATGCTGATATGTCTTCTAAGTCTACTCTGCTTTCCCTTTCTTTCCAGGATAATAAATTATTTGGTTCTCAGTTGGATTCTATTATCTCAACTGTTACTGGAGGGAAAGGAACTTTTTTACCACAGGATAAAAAATCTAAAGGTAAATTTAGGTCTAATAATCGTTTTCGTTCCTTTCGTCACAACAAGGAACAAAAGCCTGATCCTTCATCCTCAGGAGCGGTATCAGTTTGGAAACCATCTCCAGTCTGGAATAAATCCAAGCCTTTTAGAAAACCAAAGCCAGCTCCCAAGTCCACATGAAGGTGCGGTCCTCATTCCAGCTCTGCTGGTAGGGGGCAGATTACGTTTTTTCAAAGAAATTTGGTTCAATTCCTTTCACAATCTCTGGATTCAGAACATTGTTTCAGAAGGGTACAGAATTGGCTTCAAGATAAGGCCTCCTGCAAAGAGATTTTTTCTTTCCCGTGTCCCAGTAAACCTAGCGAAGGCTCAAGCATTTCTGAAATGTGTTTCAGATCTAGAGTTGGCTGGAGTAATTATGCCAGTTCCAGTTCTGGAACAGGGGCTGGGGTTTTATTCAAATCTCTTCATTGTACCAAAGAAGGAGAATTCCTTCAGACCAGTTCTGGATCTAAAAATATTGAATCGTTATGTAAGGATACCAACATTCAAAATGGTAACTGTAAGGACTATCCTGCCTTTTGTTCAGCAAGGGCATTATATGTCCACAGTAGATTTACAGGATGCATATCTGCATATTCCGATTCATCCAGATCACTATCAGTTTCTGAGATTCTCTTTCCTAGACAAGCATTACCAGTTTCTGGCTCTACCGTTTGGCCTAGCTACAGCTCCAAGAATTTTTACAAAGGTTCTCGGTGCCCTTCTGTCTGTAATCAGAGAACAGGGTATTGTGGTATTTCCTTATTTGGACGATATCTTGGTACTTGCTCAGTCTTCACATTTAGCAGAATCTCATACGAATCGACTTGTGTTGTTTCTTCAAGATCATGGTTGGAGGATCAATTTACCAAAAAGTTCATTGATTCCTCAGACAAGGGTAACCTTTTTAGGTTTCCAGATAGATTCAGTGTCCATGACTCTGTCTTTGACAGACAAGAGACGTCTAAAGTTGATATCAGCTTGTCGAAACCTTCAGTCACAATCATTCCCTTCGGTAGCTTTATGCATGGAAATTCTAGGTCTTATGACTGCAGCATCGGACGCGATCCCCTTTGCTCGTTTTCACATGCGACCTCTTCAGCTCTGTATGCTGAACCAGTGGTGCAGGGATTACACAAAGATATCTCAATTAATATCTTTAACACCGATTGTACGACACTCTCTGACGTGGTGGACAGATCACCATCGTTTAGTTCAGGGGGCTTCTTTTGTTCTTCCGACCTGGACTGTAATTTCAACAGATGCAAGTCTGACAGGTTGGGGAGCTGTTTGGGGGTCTCTGACAGCACAAGGGGTTTGGGAATCTCAGGAGGTGAGATTACCGATCAATATTTTGGAACTCCGTGCAATTTTCAGAGCTCTTCAGTCATGGCCTCTTCTAAAGAGAGAATCGTTCATTTGTTTTCAGACAGACAATGTCACAACTGTGGCATACATCAATCATCAAGGAGGGACTCACAGTCCTCTGGCTATGAAGGAAGTATCTTGAATTCTGGTATGGGCGGAATCCAGCTCCTGTCTAGTTTCTGCGGTTCATATCCCAGGTATAGACAATTGGGAAGCGGATTATCTCAGTCGCCAAACGTTACATCCGGGCGAATGGTCTCTTCACCCAGAGGTATTTCTTCAGATTGTTCAAATGTGGGGACTTCCAGAAATAGATCTGATGGCCTCTCATCTAAACAAGAAACTTCCCAGGTATCTGTCCAGATCCAGGGATCCTCAAGCGGAAGCAGTGGATGCATTGTCACTTCCTTGGAAGTATCATCCTGCCTATATCTTTCCGCCTCTAGTTCTTCTTCCAAGAGTAATCTCCAAGATTCTGAAGGAATGCTCGTTTGTTCTGCTGGTAGCTCCAGCATGGCCTCACAGGTTTTGGTATGCGGATCTTGTCCGGATGGCCTCTTGCCAACCGTGGACTCTTCCGTTAAGACCAGACCTTTTGTCGCAAGGTCCTTTTTTCCATCAGGATCTCAAATCCTTAAATTTAAAGGTATGGAGATTGAACGCTTGATTCTTAGTCAAAGAGGTTTCTCTGACTCTGTGATTAATACTATGTTACAGGCTCGTAAATTTGTATCTAGGGAGATATATTATAGAGTCTGGAAGACTTATATTTCTTGGTGTCTTTCTCATCATTTTTCCTGGCATTCTTTTAGAATTCCGAGAATTTTACAGTTTCTTCAGGATGGTTTGGATAAAGGTTTGTCTGCAAGTTCCTTGAAAGGACAAATCTCTGCTCTTTCTGTTCTTTTTCACAGAAAGATTGCTAATCTTCCTGATATTCATTGTTTTGTACAAGCTTTGGTTCGTATAAAACCTGTCATTAAGTCAATTTCTCCTCCTTGGAGTTTGAATTTGGTTCTGGGGGCTCTTCAAGCTCCTCCGTTTGAACCTATGCATTTGTTGGACATCAAATTACTTTCTTGGAAAGTTTTGTTCCTTTTGGCCATCTCTTCTGCCAGACGAGTTTCTGAATTATCTGCACTTTCTTGTGAGTCTCCTTTTCTGATTTTTCATCAGGATAAGGCGGTGTTGTGAACTTCTTTTAAATTTTTACCTAAGGTTGTGAATTCTAACAACATTAGTAGAGAAATTGTGGTTCCTTCATTGTGTCCTAATCCTAAGAATTCTAAGGAGAGATCATTGCATTCTTTGGATGTAGTTAGAGCTTTGAAATATTATGTTGAAGCTACTAAGAATTTCCGAAAGACTTCTAGTCTATTTGTTATCTTTTCTGGTTCTAGGAAAGGTCAGAAGGCCTCTGCCATTTCTTTGGCATCTTGGTTGAAATCTTTAATTCATCATGCTTATGTCGAGTCTGGTAAAACTCCGCCTCAAAGGATTACAGCTCATTCTACTAGGTCAGTTTCTACTTCCTGTGCGTTTAGGAATGAAGCATCGGTTGATCAGATTTGCAAAGCAGCAACTTGGTCTTCTTTGCATACTTTTACTAAATTCTACCATTTTGATGTGTTTTCTTCTTCTGAAGCTGTTTTTGGTAGAAAAGTACTTCAGGCAGCTGTTTCAGTTTGAATCTTCTGCTTATAATTTCAGGGTTTTTTTTTTCATTATAAAATTTAAACTTTATTTTGGGTGTGGATTATTTTTCAGCGGAATTGGCTGTCTTTATTTTATCCCTCCCTCTCTAGTGACTCTTGCGTGGAAAGATCCACATCTTGGGTAGTCATTATCCCATACGTCACTAGCTCATGGACTCTTGCTAATTACATGAAAGAAAACATAATTTATGTAAGAACTTACCTGATAAATTCATTTCTTTCATATTAGCAAGAGTCCATGAGGCCCACCCTTTTTTGTGTTGGTTATGATTTTTTTGTATAAAGCACAATTATTCCAATTCCTTATTTTTTATGCTTTCGCACTTTTTTCTTATCACCCCACTTCTTGGCTATTCGTTAAACTGATTTGTGGGTGTGGTGAGGGGTGTATTTATAGGCATTTTGAGGTTTGGGAAACTTTGCCCCTCCTGGTAGGAATGTATATCCCATACGTCACTAGCTCATGGACTCTTGCTAATATGAAAGAAATTAATTTATCAGGTAAGTTCTTACATAAATTATGTTATTTAGACACAACTACTGCAGTCACAAGACAAATGGTTGTAAAAGCTTCCCTGGTTTCCCCTTTGATCTTAAATAGCAGACATGCATGGCTTTGCAACTGGTTTTTGGTAGTTAGAAGGCCCCTGATTGCAGCTGCACTCCATACTCATGAAATTTCTGGCAGTAAAGGGTTTAATCAGTTTAAAGGGCCACTAAACCCAAAATCTTTCTTTCATGATTCAGATAGAACATGCAAATTTAAACAACATTACAATTTACTTCTATTATTTATTTTGCTTAATTTTTTAGATATCCTTATTTGAAGAAAAAGCAATGCACATGGGTGAGCCAATCACATGAGGCTTCTATGTGCAGCAACCAATCAGCAGCTACTGAGCATATCTAGATATGCTTTTCAGCAAAGAATATCAAGACAATAAAAATAAATTAGATAATAGAAGTAAATTAAAAAGATGTTTAAAATTGCATTCTCTTTCTAAATCATGAAAGAAAAAATGTGGGTTTCATGTCCCTTTAAGGGTAATATTTTGCGGTAGTGTAACATAATTTATGTAAGAACTTACCTGATAAATTAATTTCTTTCATAATGGCAAGAGTCCACATATGGGATATACATTCCTACCAGGAGGGGGCAAAGTTTCCCAAACCTCAAAATGCCTATAAATACAACTCCCATCTCACTCATACCTCAGTTTAACATGTAGCCAAGAAGTGAGGTGTAAAAGAAGGAGTAAAAAGCATACAATAAGAGGAACTGGAAAAAAGAAAAGTGCTTTATACAAAAATATCATAACCATAACATAACCAAAAACAGAGTGGGTCTCATGGACTCTTGCCACTATGAAAGAAAATAATTTATCAGGTAAGTTCTTACATAAACTATGTTTTCTTTCATGTAAGTGGCAAGAGTCCATGAGCTAGTGACATATGGGATATAATACCCAAGATGTGGAAATCCACGAGTCACTAGAGAGGAAGGGATAAAATAACAGCTAGATCTGCTGATAAATTAAATCCAAAATATAAATAAGTTTTGTTTAAAAAAAGTTAAAAAAATTCAAATCAAAGGCCCTAGCATCAAACTAAGATATGTAAGTGCCTGAAGAACCTTTTTACCAAAGGCTGCTTCCGAAAAAGCAAACACAACAAAATGGTAGAAATATGCAAAGAAAACCAAATTACTGCTTTGCAAATTTAATCAACTGAAGCTTCTTTCTTGACAACCCAAGAAGAGGCAACTGATCTAGTAAAATGAGCTTTAATTCTCTGAGGCTGAGACTGCCCCGCCTTCAAAAAAGCTTTGTGAAACAAAAATTTCAAACAAAATAACAGAGAAAAAACAGAGGCCTTCTGACCTTACCTGGAGCCAGAAGAAATAACAAATAGACTAGAAGTGTTTCTGAGATCTTAAGTAGCCTTCAACATAATATTTCAAAGCTCTTACCACATCCAAAGAATGAGAAAACCTTACAAGAGTATTCTTAGAATTAGCACACAAAGAAGGAACAACAAATTCCCTATTGAATTTGTTAGAATTCACAACTTTAGGCAAAATTTAAATGAAGTCCGCAAACAGCTTTATCTTGATGGAAAATCAGATAAAGAAACTCACAAAAGAGAGCAAATAATTCAGAAACTCTTCTAGCAGAAGAGATAGCTAAAAGAAATTACACTTTTTCTACGAAAGTAATAAATAATCAGAGAATGCATAGGCTCAAAATGAGGAGCCTGAATAAAACTTCAAAACTAAGTTGAGTCTCCAAGGAGAAGAAATATATTAAATAACAGGTTTGCTACAAATCAAAGCCTGAACAAAACAAGGAATATCGGGAAATTTAGCAATTTTCCCATGAAAAAAGAAAGAGAGAGCAGACATTTATTCTTCAAAGTATTTGCAGATAAACCCTTCTCCAAAACATCCGGAAGAAACTAAAATCCTAGGAATTCTGAAAGAATGCCAATAATAATGAGTGGAACACTATGAAATATAGGTTTTCCAAACCTGATAAAAAAAATTCTCCTTGAAACAGACTTACAAGCCTGTACCATAGTGATAATCACTGAGTCAGAGAAACCTCTATGACTAAATACTAAGCATTCAATTTCCATGCCTTCAAATGTAAACATTTGAGATCTTGATGGAAAAACAGCCCTAGAGACAAAAGGAAGTGGCCAAGGCTGACAACTTTACATCCGGACAAGATCTGCATACCAAAACCTGTGAGATCATGCTGGTGCTATCAGAAACACATGAGATTGAACCATTATGATCTTGAAGATTACCCTTCAAAGAAGAATCAGAGGCGAAAAAAATATAAGCAGGTTGGTAAAAAAACAAGGAACTGCTAAGGTATCCACCATCTTGATCACCAAAAGGTTAGAAAAACAGCACACCTTCTCTGTTTGCAGTAGGGCACGGAATAAAGGACTTGCCAGGTCCCAGTCAATCCAAATATAAAGAATATTCCAGCCTCCAATTTCTTTAAAAGATCTTTATTCCATATAGGGTCCTGAGTAGAAATTACAATGTTTCAAGCCTCAACAGGCTCTTAATCATGTATAATTGAATACACACAGGTAAATGTCTTTTATACCCTCACCTGTTTATTCAACATCCTGTGTAAAACTGATTGCACAACAGTGCCACCTTGTGGATACAAAATTTAATGTAGCACAAAGTTATCACAGGATGTGCACAAACATCCACAAGATGGCACTGTTGTGCAATCAGCTTAACACATGATGTTGAATAAACAGGTGAGGGTATATAAAGACATGTACCTGTGTGTATTCAATTATACATGATTAAGAGCCTGTTGAGGCTTGAAACGTTGTAATTTCTACTCAGGACCCTATATGAAATAAAGGTCTTTTAAAGAAATTGGAGGCTGGAATATTCTTTATATTAAGGTATCCACCATCTCGGCCTGAGGATCCCTGGACCTGGAAAGATATATGGGAAGCTTCTTATTTAGACGAGAGGCCATTAGAACTATTTCTGGAAGACCCCACATCTGTACAAGATGAAAAAACACATCTGGATGAAGAAACCACTCCTCCGGATATAAAGTCTGATGGCTGAAATAATTCCAAATTGTCTACACCTGGGATACAAATCAAAGAAATTAGACAAGAGTTGGATTCCGCCCAAGAAAGTATCCAAGATATTTTCTTCATAATTGGACTTCGAGTCCCTCCTTGATGATTGACATATGTCACTATTTTGATATTGTCTGTTTGAAAACAAATGTAAAAGTTCTTTTTTCAATAGAGGCCATGCCTGAAGAACCCTGAAATAGCATAGAGTTCTAAAATATTTATTGATAACTTCGCCTCTTGAGGTTTCCAAACCCCTTGTGCTGTCAGAGACTCTCAGACAGCTGCCCAACCTGAAAACTTCATCTGTTGGTAGGACGAACAAATGAGGCCTCCTGAACAATAAGGTAATAGTCCAACCACCAAATCAGAGAGAATAGAGTGTTGGGATTTAAGTATATCACTTGTGATATCTGAAAATAATCCCTGCACCTTTGATGCAACAGGCAAAGCTATAGAAGCTTCATACGAAAGCAAGCAAAGGGAATCGCACCCGATGCTGCAGTCATGGGACCTAAAACTTCCATGCACATAGCCACTGAAGGGAATAATAGAAACTGAAGGTCTAGACAAACTAAAATTAACTTCATTCGTCTCTTGTCTGTCAGAGAAAGAATCATAAACACTGAATCCTATCTGGAAACCTAAAAAGGTGACCCTTGTCTAAGGAAACAAAAAACTCTTTTGCAAATTAATCCTCCAACCATGTCTTTGAAGAAACCAAACTAATTGTTTCGAGTGAGATTTTACTAAATGAAAAAATTTGAGCTAGTACCAAGATATTGTCCAAATATGGAAACACCGCAATGCCCTGCTCTCTGAATACAGATAGAAAGGCACCGAGAACCTTTGAAAAGAATCTCTGAGCTGTCGCTAGGCCAAACAGAAGAGTGACAAATTGGTAATGCTTATATTAGAAAAGAGGAATCTCAGAAAACAATAGTGGTCTAAATGAATTGGAATGTGAAGATAAGCATCCTGTAAGTCTATTATGGACATGAAGTGACCTTGCTGAACATAAGGCAGAATAGTCCTTATAGTCACCTTCTTGAAAGTTGGGATTCTTACAAAACAAAAAAGATTTTAGATCCAGAATTTGTCTGAACGAATCTTCTTTCCTTGGTACAATGAATAGATTTGAATAGAAACCCAAACTCCGTTCCTGCAGAGGAATTGGAACAATCACCCCTGAAAACTCTAGATCTGAAAAACCTGAGCTTTTACAGGATTTGTTGTAACATGGGAAAGAAAGAATCTTCCCATGGGAGTTTTTATCTTGAAACCTATTCGATACCCCTGAGAACACAACATTCTGAATTCACTGATTTTTATCAGAAACTGTCCAAATGTGTTGAAATAAATACAATCTGCCCCCCACCGGTTGAACTTGTTTAAGGGCCGCACCTTCATGCAGTCTTAGGGGCTGAATTTGGTTTTATTTATAAAGCTTGGATTTATTCAAATTCAGAGTAGATCTCTAATTAGAGCCAGAGGCCTAAAGGGATGAAAAAATAATTTGGAACTTAAAAATTACCCTTAGATTTCTTGTTTTGGGGCAGAAAAAAATGCCATTTCCCCCAGAAATAGTGGAGATAATAAAATCCAGTAAAAAACAAACAAAAAAAAAAAATACTATTCTAAAAAGATAATATAGTAATCTAAATTTAAGCACCATTTCAGAGATTCAAGCCATAAAACTCTTCTAGTAAAAATGGCTAAAAACAAAGATTTTATATCAATTAAAATGACATAAAATATAGCATCACAAATGAAATGATTAGCATGTTGAAGTAAAAGAACAATGCTTAGACAATTCAAGACTAAACTAAACTGTCCAACCAAAAAGTTGAAACAGCAGCAACATCAGCCATAGAAATGGCAGGTTTAAGAATATAGGAAAATGTAAATATGCTTCTCTAAGATAGGATGCAAACTAAAGAAGAAATATCTTACATAAGATAGAATTACGTTTGGCAAGAGTAGAAATAGCCCCACCTTGGGGAATTTTACCTAAAAACTCTAAATTAGCCACAGATAAAGGAAATAGCTTTTAAAACCTAGAAGAAATGTAAAAAGAAGCACTGAGTTTAGATTCCTTACCAAACATAAGACAGATAGCATCTGGAATAAGAAAAAGTTCAAGAGTAACCTCAGAAGCTTTAAAAAACAGAATTCAAACATTTGCTATTCTTGTTATCAAGAGGACTAAATTCCTCAATACCCAAAGTAAACAATACTTGCTTAATAAAGAACAAATATATTCAATAGAAAGGTTGATTTATCAATATCAGTCTCTGAAGTAGGATCCTCTGAGTCAGAGAAATCCTCATCAGCAGAAATACTTCAGTATGCTGTCGATCACTACAAACTTCATTAGATTTATGAGAAGTTAGGAGAGATCTTTTATGTAAATTTGAAGGCGGAAAAGCAGTCATAGCCGTTTCTATGGCTGTAGCATTATAATCCTTATATCTACAGTCATTAGACAGTAGATGTATTTGTATTATAGAAACATTATCAGTATGAAATAATATAACATAACAAGTCAAGTGCCAGATATTTGAGCTGAAGAAATAAGATCAGCTAATAAACAATATACACACTTAGCTTTGGTAGAAATTGTGTACAGGCAGCTTGG
This sequence comes from Bombina bombina, assembly GCF_027579735.1. NCBI lineage: Eukaryota > Metazoa > Chordata > Amphibia > Anura > Bombinatoridae > Bombina > Bombina bombina. The sequence goes on from NC_069504.1 coordinate 279,418,280, forward strand.
TTCCTACAGTAACATCAGAGGCAGGATCAGTTTGAGACATCTTGCAAAATGTAACAAAAAAAGAAAATATAACATTTAAACAAAATATCCAATTTCCTCAAAATAACAGTTTCAGGAATGGGAAAAAATGCTTAAAATAAACATTTTATTTCAAAAGCAAACAATCTAGCCCTCTATGAATCAAATGAGAGCAGAGAGCAAAAAGACAAAAAGAGGGAGAGACTTAATATAACAAATTTAGGTGCCAAAAATGGCGCAAATGCAGAGAAACAAACTTTTGGCAATAAATTAAATGACGAAACTCGTGTCATAAAAGGAGCAACTTCACGCCAAAAAAACCTTGCAACAAGAAAGTCGCAAGAAAAGACATAACTCGCATCACGGCAGACGCGACTTCGAGCCAAAATTTTTCGCGCCAAAAATGTTGCAATAAAAAGTAACATTCTGCACCATCGCCCGAGAAAATTTTGAAAAAAACAGACTCCAAGTTACAACTAACTGGAACCTCAGGTAAGCTCCCATAAACATAATTTCCAAGCTGAAACTGTTAGACTCTAGAGGGAAATACACAGACCTGACTCATGGCAAATATGTACAATATACATTTAAAACTTTATAAGATAAAGCGCCAAACATAGCTGAGAGTGTCTTAAAAAATGATATATACTTACTAGAAGACACCCATCCACATATAGCAGACAACCAAACCAGTACTAAAACATATTAGCAGAGGTAATGGTAGAGGAGTATAATGTCGATCTGCAAAGGGAGGCAGAGATGAATCTCTGCAACTGATTACAGAGAGCCTTAGAATAGATTTCCCATAGATGAAAACATGGCATCATCAGGCAATACTCTCTTCACATTCCTCAGACAAACACTGTACTTTGAGAGGAACTGGGCTTCAATATGCTTAGAAGCGCCTATCACAGAAGAAATCAAGCACAACTTGCTTCACCACCTCCACAAGGAGGCAAAGTTTGTAAAACTCAGGTATGAGTGATGTGGGAGGTGTATTTATAGGTATTTTGAGGTTTGGGAAACTTTGCCCCCTCCTGGTAGGAATGCATATCCCATACGTCACTAGCTCATGGACTCTTGCCACTTACATGAAGGAAAGTAATTACTTTCCCACTTGACACCTCCCACACCCTGATACCCCAAACAGCTCTCTTCCTCTCCCCCACTGGTCACCACCATCTTAGGTACTGGCAGTAAGTCTGCCAGTACAGTATGCAGTTTATTTCTCTTTTTAATATTTATTTCTTTAATTTATTATCTGTAGTGTAGGGATTCCTCCTTACTACCCCTTCCTCTCTAACCCCCCCAAACAGCTTTATCACCAGCGTTGTTACTGGCAGTTCATTATTATATATATTTTTTGTAGTGTAGGGATCCCCGCCCCCTCCACACCTCCCTCTCCAAACGATCACCTTTTTCTGTACTGTAGGGTTGCATCGCTCCCTCTCCCCGCCAAACCATTGTTTTCTTTTGTGTAGGGAACTGCCCCTCCCTCCTCCCTCCTGCAGTGGGTCCCTCACCTGCCTCCAATTTTACCTCCCACACATCCCACTGGCACCAACGAAAGATAATTAGTAATTTAACTTCATATGGTAAAGGGAGCACAGATCATGCCCTCTGCCCCCAAGCCCAGGTGAAAGCTGACAGCGGGACCATAAAATGCACCTCTGTGCTGGACATAACTACTTTGTCAGCACAGTACGCTGGACAAAATATTGTATGGCATAGTACCTACGTTAAAAAGGCACAAGGGGTTAATATGCAATTATACTATAATTCAAAGAGGAGAATAGTCTTTTTCAAATAAGGTTCTCATGTTTCTGAGAAAATGGATATGTTTGCTGCTTATTAATTTCTCACTCGGTTGCTGTTGCCACAGTGATTGCTGATTACCTTATAGCATGAATGGGTTATACCTCATTCGAAAGAAAGGCCTCTCCTTTTTCAAAATGGGGATAATTTTCCACATTTTGGTTGTTACAAAGAGGTGCTACAATGACTTTAAGATCCCAGAGCACCCTAAACATTACTGTATTTTCCATATATGGAGCTGTGTTTTTTATTGGCTGATATTGTTTATCTATGTTTTTCTTTACATTTTTCCTTCATAAAATATAGAACGTAAAAATTGGTGTCCATTTTTTTTCTTGATTTTACAGGATAGCCAGTTCAATACTTGACACGTAACAACCTTAGCTCCTGCACTGATCTAAGCAATCACTGTAAAGCATGTTGCAGTGTCAAGAATGCTGCATGCCCCCCAGCCTATATGGGATAAAGTGAGCAAACAAATAATAAATGTGCATTGTATACTTTTTAAAATGTATTTAAATAATAAAAAAAACAGCTGCCAGTACCTAAGATGGAGCCTAACAGTTAGAGAGGGGAGGTTTAAAGAGCTGTTTTGGGGGGATCAGGGAGGTTGGGAGGTAAAAGGGGATTCTACACTGCAGAAATTCTAAAAATATTTTTTTTTAAAAAGAGGGAAGAGAGCTGTTTGGGAGGGATCAGGTAGGGATCAGGGGGTAGGAAGTGTCATTTCTGTGAGAAACCTAAAGTTTGTGAAAAATGTACTATTTTTATTAATTTGATCGCATTTGGCGGTGAAATGGTGGCATGAAATATACCAAAATGGGCCTAGATCAATACCTTGGGTTGTCTACTTAAAAAATAGATATAGTTTTGGCAGGTAAATTAAAAAAAAAAAAAACAAGGCTCTATTTTTTTTTTTCTTTAATGGCCCATTAAAGGGACAATTTATTTAGTTTTCCACTTTTAACTTTACATACACATACAAACTATGGTGAATGCTTTGACAAACAACGAAATGAAGACAAAACAGCATCATCAACGACACAAAAATCCAACATAACATTATGTCTGATATGGGGATATAGCTCGCCCAACTTGAGGGGAGACATATATACATTCATCATCTTAATACATGTAAATGGTTATTTCCCCCTTAACTCTGTCCCCAATTGACTACTTCTCTTACTTTTCTTGACCCTCCCCCCTCGACCATTTGCTTCCCCGGCTCACCTGGGCTTCCCTCAACTATGTCTCGATATCTACTCTAACTCCAGCCATTCTATAGGAAGAACTCCTTCTATGGTCAATGACTGAAGATGTATTGAATTCTTCAAGGGTAACAGAAATTGAATTTGGTTGGACCGTGGTCATACTAAAATTACTTTTAACCATTTATTAAAATAATCTCTGAAGTGTTTTTCCACCAGTAGCTTATTATCATGTAACTCTACATTCATTTGCAGTTTTATAGCATTGACAAACTCCGCTATCCCCGGAGTAGTATGGGAGGCCCATTGCCTAAGAATTAGATTTTGCGCAACTAAAATAGATGTGTTTATCAGCAATTGGTCCCCCTTCTGTGCGGGATTATACATTAAAAAGAAAACAGTATAAGGTTTGATTACCAAATCGTTTTTAAGTATTCTATCCAACCAATAATTGACCTTACACCAAAACTGTCTGATCTTAGAACGTTCCCACATATAGTGAAATATGTCTGCCCCCTCTGCTCTGCACTTAGGACAATAGCTTTTCTTATCGTTCTGTGCCCACTTGTTAATCCTATTCAGAGTTAAATAATATTGATTCACTAATTTCAGTTGTGATTCTCTCCAGCTGCAATTAGTTGTAGCACCTTCAGACAAACTTATACTTTTCCTTATTTCCTGTTCTGTTATTTCTGGAAAATACTTCACATATCCATCCTTTAATTTCCCTGTATATTCTTGGCCTCCTTTTCTAAGTAATATCTGATGCCAGTACTTGATTGATCGTATACCAGATTTGTAAATATTGATCCCTGCCTCAACCTCTTTCCATTCCCATGCCCAGTTTCTTGGCTGGCTTAGCTAGTTCAAATAGCTTCTCGCTTGCAAATATGCATAAAAATTCTTGGGGGAAATATGATATTTTTTAGATATCTCTGTGAACGTGTCTATGTAAGTTTTATCATCATTTATGAGTTGTGCAAAATTCACTAGGCCTTTCTCATACCATTCTCTAAAAACTGCATTATAATAACCCGGTGAAAAGTCTGGCACACCAATTATTGGAAGATTATTGGAAGATGGCGTGATGCGCGATAATCAATATTGAGAAAATTAAACATTTTCTGCCATGCACAGATTACATTTGCAAAAGTTATCATTTGGTGTACATTACCAGGTTGTTTATTAAATGGGAGATGTAACACAGCCTTCAAGCTAAATGGGGCTAGTAAATTAGATTCTATATCATAATAAGTAATATATTCTGCTTCTGTAAGCCAATCTACAGCATATTTTACCATTGTTAACCAATTGTAGTATTTTATATTAGGTAAAGAGAATCCCCCATATTCTTTAAGTTCCATAAGTCTATTCATTGCCAGTCTAGATTTTTTCTTTCTACCCCACAAAAATCCAGCACAAGCTTTATTATAACGATTGATATCTTGCTTAGGGATAAACGTGGGTAAGTTCTGTAATAGAAACAATATACGTGGAAAGATTATAACTTTAATGACCATCACCTTCGCAGAGAGAGATAAAAAGAATGCATTCCATTTATTGAGCTCACTGGCCAGATTTTTAAATACCTCTGTAAAGTTAACGTGATACCATTCACTCGGCCTATTTCCTATTTTGATCCCTAGATATTTAATGTATGCCACTTCCTGGAACGGATGTTTGTTAAGACTTTTTAAGGTCTTATGGATCCACAGGATTTCCGATTTACTGGAATTAATTTTATAACCCGAGAATTGACTATAAATTCTTATAATTTCCAAACATTTAGGGATATTTACATTGGAATCCTTAATAAACCGCAAAATATCATCTGCGTACAATGAGATAATCAAGTTCCTATTCCCTAGCTCGATTCCCTTTATTTCCTTCCTTAGATAAATAGCTAAAGGTTCTAATGAAATATTAAACAGCTATGGTGAGAGAGGGCAACCCTGACGGGTGCCCCTCTGCAGCGTAATGTATTGCGACACTTCGTTATTGACTAACAGCTGTGATCTTGGCTTATTATAAATTAGCATTGCCTGACGATTCCGATGAAGCGAATCCACGCATGCGCAAAACGCGTCAGGCGATTCTGACTGTGTACCTCAGTAACCTGTTACTATTTTGGACTGCCAATAAACTTTGTTATCCAGCATTCATCTACTGTGAGTCAGCGCACTTTTTTCTTACCATTACTTATTACAATTTAGCTTTATTATATTCAAAATGTTTCCCTCTAAGCCAAATTTAGTAAGGGTTGTAAACAGATGATCCCAAGTGATAGAATCAAATGCTTTTTCTGCATCTATAGTAACCAGGGCCATATCATCTTTACTGTTCTTACAGAGTGTCTCTCTTTTATTATAGAAATAATCTAGAGTTAATAATACCCTGCAGATATTCCGTACCAGATTTCTGCCAGCCATAAAGCCAGTTTGATCTTCATTTATCAGGTCCCCCATTATATTTTTAAGTCTCTTCGCAAGAATGGTCGTTAGAATTTTGTAATCTGAATTTAAAAGGGATATCGGTCTATATGATCCCATGTTCTCCGGATCTTTACCTTTTTTATAGATAAGGGAAATTGTTGAATCTAGAAAATAGGATGACTTTAATTCATTCTGTGTAAAATACTGTTTATATAGTTTACCTAATACCTCTGTGATATTCTCTTTCAAAATTTTATAGAATTCCCCTAATAATCCATCTGGCCCTGATACCTTCCCTAATTTCATTTTATCTATAGCCGCAACTATTTCCTCTGTGGAGATTTCTCTATTCACTTGATCTAAATCGTCCCTAGAAATTCCTGGCAATTTTATATTTCGCCAGAATTTTTCTTTCTCTAACTCATCTACAGGGACATTCCTATATAATTTCTGATAAAATTTAAAAAAGGCTTCCCTTATTTCAGATGCCTGTGTATACACGGACAAGCCGTCCTTTATTGAAGATATCATATTCTTTTTTTTCCTAACTTTGATACGTTTTGCCAGATGTTTGGCTGAGACTCCCTGATATCACTGAAAATATACTCTTGATTTTAATTCTTCAAAAGCCCATTTTGATTTTAAAAATATTTCCCTTTCCGCTTTGGCATGGGAGTATTTTTCCCAAGTGGTTACATTAGGATTCTTTAAGTGCTTTCTGAACATGTTTTTAAGCTGATTGGATAGGTGTATATCTCGACTTCTAGTCTTTTTTTTAATTTTAATCATATACGCCTTTATTTCCCCTCTCATAACTGCTTTTCAAGCTTCCCAAAAAATCTCAGGTTTATGCGGATATTCCTCATTTAACTTACAGTAATTTTGCCATCTCTCCCTAAGCCAGTTACTAAACCGAATATTGTTGTACATAAACTTAGGGAAACTAAAGGTATTTATAATGTTCCCTCCTGAGTTATTGCACTTAACTGTTAAACTGATTATTGCATGATCTGAAATTATGATATCCTCTATTTGGCATTCCATATCCAAACTTAACAGAGTATCGTCTATTAAAAACATATCTAACCTTGAAAAGCTTTTATAGGCCCTTGATTCACATGAGTAATTAAGATAATCGGGGTGTTGTAGTCGCCATATATCTTTAATTCTTAGTGCCTTACTAAGTTCCCTCAAACATCTTGACTCCCTTTGCTGTCTAGCAGAGTGTTTTTGCTGGAAACGGTCCATTTCTGGATACATAGTCATATTAAAATCCCCCATTAAGATTACGTTCTGGCCTACATATGGGGCTATTTTGACTTTCATTTTATCCCAAAAATCTAGGTCTAATTTATTAGGTCCGTATATATTGCAGAGTGACCAGATTTTTTTTTTCAATCTCTATCTGTAATATAATATAACATCCTGTCGAGTCTAGCTTTTGGTTAACTACATTATATGCTACCCTTTTATGAATGAGTATAGCTACCCCACACTTTCTTTTCATGCAAAAAACTTCGATCCAGTTTACTTTTAACTTGGGAATTTCAGATGCTTTTAAATGTAATTCTTGTAAACAGATTATTTGAGTGTTTTAAAAATAAGCTTTCGTTTGATTGGTGACGTGACCCCCCCCCACGTTCCAGGACACAATCTTTAAAACCGTACCCAACATCCTGTCGTGAAACCTAGATTCATTACTCTATTTTCACCATACTCCAGTCTGAGGGTTACCCAGTGAGCTGACTTAAGAGCAGCCGGCCGAGGGAAAGAGAGGGGAAAAAAAAGGGGAAATTGGGACACAAACCCCCGCAACACATTACAAAAAATAGTAATCCCATAAACATAAACATTGTGATTAAGCTGACCCTTAGGTCCAACAGCATATATCTTATCTTCTGGTACCACCTACTACTAAGAGATCAAGAAACCCTCCTTCTGCTTTGAGAGTTTTTCGTGATTTCAATATTGTTTTTAGTACAAAAAGTTTTTGCCTCTGATACAGAGTTTAGCTCAATACGCTCATCCTTATCCTAAATTATTATTTTGGGTACCTTAAACTGGCCTTTATTCCGGAATTAATACAGCTAGTGCAATAGGGGGCCATTTCTTTCCTTTTAGCAGAGGTCTCCGCAGAGAAGTCTTGAAACAATAATATTTGTTTATTATCTACCAGTAATAGATTTTTCCTCCTATAGTGCTGCATTGTCTTAATTCTGTCTAAAAAAACTCAAGTACTTTATCATAATCATTCTTGGATATCTCTTGCCGTCCAATAGTGTTAAAAATCTTCAAAAACAGTAATATTTCCTCCAAATAAAATGTGCAAACCTATGAAAAAAGATATTATCAATACTGTAGAATATATCATAAATAGAATGGTGTATAGGTATTAAACTTACTTTGGTTAAGTCGACGCGTTTCGGCCTTACTTGAGGCCTTTATCAAGAGTCTTGATAAAGGCCTCAAGTAAGGCCGAAACGCGTCGACTTAACCAAAGTAAGTTTAATACCTATACACCATTCTATTTGTGATATATTCTACAGTATTGTTTTTATCTTTTTTCATAGGTTTGCACATTTTATTTGGAGGAAATATTACTGTTTTTGAAGATTTTTAACACTATTGGATTACAATCAACCACTAACTATTGATATTCACCAGTTTTTTACAGAAGACTTTTTTTTCCACATATTGTATCACATTTTTATACTTTTTTCACATTTTTGTATTTCTGGCCAGGAATTTTTTATTCAGCACTTTTTTAGCACAAGCCACGTATTTTCCACATATATTATATTTTTTCATCATATTGTGATTTTCGGATGTTTTAATACATTTTTCACCACCACCTTTAGATAGTGACAATTTTTTATCTGGAAACCATCTATTATAACAGGACATCACAAGTAATACAATAGGATGTTATCACGGACATATTAGGACGTGGACCAGAACTACTATCTACCTGGACTACATTTTTTAGCAAAGACTATCTAGTATTCACATTTAACCTTTATCACGGTCATTTTATCAGGATTTTTCAGTCATTGTTTTTATATTATCTATGCTTTTATATGTTTATTACTTGTTTTTAATGTAACATGGATCCATGATTTATTATATTGTTTCAGCCAGTTGTGTAATAAATTTTAATTTTTAACATACCATCTCAGTAATCTATATATCTTATACTCTCATATACAAGTTGCCTCAGCCTTCGGGCGCTCGCCTCACTATTACACACATTATCTATTATTCTGGGTTCACTAGGGGATCCTCAGAGGGGAGCTAGAGGTTCACTCTTAAATTAGCGCAGGGTCTACACATTTTTGATATATCTCTTGCCGTCAGATTGTTCTGTGCTGATGCCTACCCTATGTGCGCTTTCTACTTGTATTTTTCCTGCTTCTAGTTGGATATCCAGTAATTTGGGGAGAGTAGTAGAGGCAAACTCTAACAGATCACTGTACATACTATTTTCTGGAAGTCCCACCACCCTGATATTATTGTGGCGAGACCTGTCCTCCAAATCTTCTTTTTTAGCCTGTAATGATCTGATCATGTCACCACTATCTTTAGTATGTTTTTCTTGGTTATTACAAAAGTCTTCTAAATCGGATACACGGGCCTCCACTTCCACTAATCTGTTTGAGAACTGCCTTATCTCTGATGTAAGGTCCGCCAATTCTTTTTGTACTAACTCAAATTTTGGAAGGATGAGATCTGCTAATTGGTTAAACATCACCTTCCCTTCTGACTGCATGTTTTGTAAACTAGATGCCTCTGAAAACCTCTCTGGTGTATCCTGAGCTGTTTTAATCTTTCTGTCTTTTTTAGCTGGCATAGCTGGAGATTTTGATTTAGTGTTAGTGATAAATTTTTCCATTAATCTTGTGTTTTGTAAGTGCTCTGTGTCAAAATATTATTAATAGTGATTAGGCAGTATAAATCTATATAAACATATATATATATATATATATATATATATATATATATATATATATATATATATATATATATATATATATATATACACACACATATATCTATCTGCGTACTTGTGCTCTGACTACCCCGAAGGGTCTAAAAAAAAACCAAAAAAAAAAAAAAAACCACACCAAGTGACCTAAAAAATTCAAATTAAAAAAATTAATTGGAGGTCTAACGACCAGGGAGGCAAGAGTTAGAATAAAAGAACACCTGGCAGACATAAAAGCAGGGATATTAACAACACCCCTGATTAACCACTTCTCAGTTCTACATCAAAAGGACACAAGGTTCTTTACATGGACCATAATTGAGAGGGTCCCCATACAAAATAGAGGAGAAGATAGGACCCGAAAACTGGGAGAGAGAGAGGCCTTCTGGATTTTCCGGCTAAAAACCAGGATTCCAGAAGGTCTGAACTCAGAATTTTACCTCATTAACTTTTGGTAATCCAACATATAGCAATTTCCATAGTTCCATTAATTACTTAATGCTTATAAAAGTTTTTGTGATACTCCATCACTCACTATAATGAATACATCAATGGAATTATCATAACCCTATAAATCTGTATATCCAACACCACAATAAATTAGGTTACAGGCCAAATATGAGAATGCAATATAAATAGAACCCTTAAAAGAGTTCATGTTGTAATTACAGCTTATAAAAGTTTTTAAGGTTTTGAAATATTCTATCACTCAATAATACGAAGACATTAATGTAATTATCACATCCCTATAGATCCGTATATCCAATAGTACACTGAAAAGTCATAGGCTAATACGAGAATATAAGATAAATAGAACCCCTAACAAGTTCACGTTATAATTACAAAGTTACAGCCATGCCAAAATGGTTTGCTATTGAGTACACAAGTCAGGACCAAGCATAGGTAGTATATATTTTCAGTCAGCAACACATCACACAGTGATGAGGTAATAATAGGTTAATATATTTATGTAATGCACAGAGATGATAAAAAACATATCATGTTCTGATCATCCTAATACCTGCATATTAATATCTGTTGCTGAGCAAAATTGCGGGCAATAGTGTATTAGCAAATTACAGAGCAAATAAGTGGGTCTGGCAGGCAGTGTATCTGTTATCCTTAAAGGCAGCCTAGTGATCATGCAATAATAAGTCAATTCAGAATAGTAATGTGATGTACTGATAAGATTAAGCCCGTATCCAGTTTTGTATACCTTAATCTCAAAATGTTTGAATTTCTTTATAGAGCAGGCAGGTGTGGCAACAAGTGAATAAGCACTCGTAATACAAGCTAGAATAACTAGCAATGCGTCTCAGTAAAACATATACACATGACAGGAATACCTGACACACCCCCCTCCTCCCCCCTCACGTCACACAGCACATTTCCCAATGATCCGTGAGAGCAACAAATTCTCCATTGGAAGGGAGGGAGGAGGGAGTGGTCTAGGTTCTGTTGTCAGGCATGCAAACAAGCCTTTACGAGACAGATCGGCAGTGTCCCTGAGGAATAAAAAACAACAAAAAAACAAAACAAAAAGCACTCCAAATAGAGATACCTAAAGCCTGGCTAGTGCCTGAGAGACAGGGTGAAACTTTATGAGTTGTAGCAGCTGTAGACACGGCACCATTTAGCCCCATTAATTGATCATTTTCTGATCACTCGCAACCAAGATCCTGTTCACTAAAAACTAGAAAGGCAGTAATTATGATGAAATTGATACAAGCAGAGAACAGACACAGCGATCTTTAGCAACAAAAAAATGCACATTATAATACAGAATTTGGTGTAAAGGTCTTTTTATTTTTTACACAGCAGAGCATTTAGTGCCTATAGTTTTTCACTGTGCAATCAGAAGTATACACGTTAGCTTTCCAGTTGTCTAGGGAACACAGGTGTTTACTCTAATCTACAATGACCATAGAAAGTTATCATTGGTGAAACAAGACATGGGTGTGTACACCCTAACCAATTGAATCACAGAGTTGGGTTTTTAAACTTGAATCTCACACACAATTTTTAAGCAGGCTAGGATTAAGGCAAACGCCGAAACCGGTCAGCCTTTTCATTTTCTGTGTTTCTAAGGTTATTTATCACTCTTACCCTGGGGGTTAGTTAACCCTTTTTGTTTTGTTTTATTCACAAAAATAATAAAGCAAGTCTTTTCAATTTACTTTTTGGTGCTCCTGACAACATTTTTTCATTGGATAATTCGCAACTGAGGCCACAGTGAGCACATTAAGTGAATCAGCACTTAATAAACCCTTTTTTACTGCATGAGTACAACACCACACTGCGAGGACATTGTAACTCCTGAGAGAAGTTTTCTAACCACCAACAAGGGGCAGAGAATGAAGATTTGACGGTGGCATCACACTACTGGTTAACCAGCATCCTGGGGAGCAAAAAAGGATGGTACCCAAGAAGTAAGGAGGTGGTGAGTCACTTAACTAATTGAATATTCTGTACCAGTGGTTTATAAATGGAAAAGTGAACTTTCATATTGCACAGATCAGGGGATTTGGGGGCTAACCCTCTGACACTGCACACAGAAGGAGTTTTCAACATACTATAACAGCAGTTTGTGTGAAAAGGGACTGACATATTTATACAATTAAATTAAATTATTTTACTGTGCGAGCACCCATTTGAATACGCACCCCCACATCCTTGATTGAATGTTGCAGTTATTATCTGTGCTGGTAAAAAAAATCCCCAAAAAACAAACACACACTACAAAAATAGCAAACAGGCTTTCAATCTAGGAGCAGATACTGGGTTCTTCAAAAGACATCTGCCACAAATTGGCTCATTCTATGGACTTTTTAGTTTGCTTCAAGTTACGATTGAATACCCAATTGAATACCCAGTTAAATACCAGGCTTATTAACACTTAAGTATAGCTTAATTTGGGACCAAAGCTCTCTTCTTAATATAGTCCCCTGTCTTTTAAGTCCAGAGAGAGAAAAACAAAAACAGTTTCAATAGACAGTCAGACTCTTCATATGACGATTAACCCTCATCACAGGTATTCCTTTAAATTTCCAAAAAGTTCAACTTGACTCTTTCCGCCAATTCAGTTTTAACTGGACAAAGTAAAAAGGCAGCCTCCTAAAACAATATAGCGGCCTTCTGCACCAGGTCTGTCATATACAGGTATACTGTGTGTTGCTGTTTATATCTCTTCCTTACTCTTTTGCTTCTGGGTGAGGGGGAAATTAAGGTTTACTATGGAAGCCCTTCACTGATAATTCAAGAGAGGGGCAAACACTTTGAACTTCCTTTTCTGTGCCCAAAGTAACAGCAACCTTCCCCCCACACCTTTTGTAATCCAGACCCCCACTTGTTCCTCCAAATTATGTTCTTTGTTATAGCTCAGATATATTCACCCAGTGTGACACTATACAACATCAAACATTCAGCACCAGGCGTATGTAGCGTGGATGGTAATTCATATAACAAAAGTTCACAAATGATACTTGCAGTTTCGATGCAATTGCATTGAAAACCCAGGCACCTGTTCCGGTATACTTCAATAATGCCTCTACTGTTCAAGGATGCATACAACCTATGCTAACCTTACTTTATACCAGTTCCACTCCTCCATTGCTATCCCCTGAACCCCCTTAGCATGTAAGCCTAAGAGTCCAGCTGTTTGTAGATCACCTTCTTAAGAGTGTATTACAACAGTGCAACTCTTGGCAGGGCCCTCTACCCATTTGATCCCTATAATTGTTTTGTTGAACTCCCCTTTGTTTATAGCGCTGCGGAATCTGTTGGCGCTCTACAAATAACCGATAATAATAATGATGCCTCTCCTTCCCAGCTTCAGACGTGACACCTCTCGTCCTCCCTGAGAATGGAATTACGGCCGTTTCCTGCGTGATCCTCTGTGGACCTCCGCTGCCGTGTATACCCGATGCCTCCGACGTCGCTCCGTCTCGCTACTCCGTGGTAGCTTCAGAACCGACCTCTCACGTCAGTTGTCTCGGCTTGTATCACCATCCAGCTCTGAAAATGCTGCATGCACTTGTGGCCAGTGCCGTCCGGCCTCTGCTGGCACAAAGGACTTCCGACTCCTTTTTCCTCCCCAAGCTGGGTGTTCACTCCCGGTCAATAGGAGATTAGCTTGTGAGGTATGTAGAAAGCAGGCTCTCCTCTCCCGAGCTTGCAGAGCGTGTGTGTTTGCTTCACGCTCCTCCCACCGGAAGCCCTCAGGCTCTATTTTTTTTCAAATCTCATTTTTTTTGTTGAGGAAGACAATATGCACACACACATTATTATAAAGATACAGGGAGTGCAGAATTATTAGGCAAATGAGTATTTTGACCACATCATCCTCTTTATGCATGTTGTCTTACTCCAAGCTGTATAGGCTCAAAAGCCTACTACCAATTAAGCATATTAGGTGATGTGCATCTCTGTAATGAGAAGGGGTGTGGTCTAATGACATCAACACCCTATATCAGGTGTGCATAATTATTAGGCAACTTCCTTTCCTTTGGCAAAATGGGTCAAAAGAAGGACTTGACAGGCTCAGAAAAGTAAAAAATAGTGAGATATCTTGCAGAGGGATGCAGCACTCTTAAAATTGCAAAGCTTCTGAAGCGTGATCATCGAACAATCAAGCGTTTCATTCAAAATAGTCAATAGTGTCGCAAGAAGCGTGTGGAAAAACCAAGGCGCAAAATAACTGCCCATGAACTGAGAAAAGTCAAGCGTGCAGCTGCCAAGATGCCACTTGCCACCAGTTTGGCCATATTTCAGAGCTGCAACATCACTGGAGTGCCCAAAAGCACAAGGTGTGCAATACTCAGAGACATGGCCAAGGTAAGAAAGGCTGAAATACGACCACCACTGAACAAGACACACAAGCTGAAACGTCAAGACTGGGCCAAGAAATATCTCAAGACTGATTTTTCTAAGGTTTCATGGACTGATGAAATGAGAGTGAGTCTTGATGGGCCAGATGGATGGGCCCGTGGCTGGATTGGTAAAGGGCAGAGAGCTCCAGTCCGACTCAGACGCCAGCAAGGTGGAGGTGGAGTACTGGTTTGGGCTGGTATCATCAAAGATGAGCTTGTGGGGCCTTTTCGGGTTGAGGATGGAGTCAAGCTCAACTCCCAGTCCTACTGCCAGTTTCTGGAAGACACCTTCTTCAAGCAGTGGTACAGGAAGAAGTCTGCATCCTTCAAGAAAAACATGATTTTCATGCAGGACAATGCTCCATCACACGCGTCCAAGTACTCCACAGCGTGGCTGGCAAGAAAGGGTATAAAAGAAGAAAATCTAATGACATGGCCTCCTTGTTCACCTGATCTGAACCCCATTGAGAACCTGTGGTCCATCATCAAATGTGAGATTTACAAGGAGGGAAAACAGTACACCTCTCTGAACAGTGTCTGGGAGGCTGTGGTTGCTGCTGTACGCAATGTTGATGGTGAACAGATCAAAACACTGACAGAATCCATGGATGGCAGGCTTTTGAGTGTCCTTGCAAAGAAAGGTGGCTATATTGGTCACTGATTTGTTTTTGTTTTGTTTTTGAATGTCAGAAATGTATATTTGTGAATGTTGAGATGTTATATTGGTTTCACTGGTAAAAATAAATAATTGAAATGGGTATATATTTGTTTTTTGTTAAGTTGCCTAATAATTATGCACAGTAATAGTCACCTGCACACACAGATATCCCCCTAAAATAGCTAAAACTAAAAACAAACTAAAAACTACTTCCAAAAATATTCAGCTTTGATATTAATGAGTTTTTTGGGTTCATTGAGAACATGGTTGTTGTTCAATAATAAAATTAATCCTCAAAAATACAACTTGCCTAATAATTCTGCACTCCCTGTACAATCAGCTGAGATATTCCAGTCTTTTCCATCTGGAGACAAATTAGTTAACAGTTAAACAGATCTTATACTTGTCGATATTTTACCATCATAATAATAAACATTTTCAAGGGGGAGCCTGACTGTTTCAAGACAAAGCCCACATTACACACAACCTGTCATCCAGGCTCCGTGCATGAATGAGTCATCTGCTTCTGTGTGTGTCCACATCCCCCCAACATACACTTTTTATTCTTTTTTCTCTATAATTTAACATCCTAACTGACTTAAACCTAACTAAATAACCATAATATTAACTGTTTATGACCTGAAGATCGGTCACTTCATCGAACGGACGGGTGTGGGGTCTAGCGGCGGAAAAAAAAAAGGGGGGGGAGGGGATGAGAAAGGGGGAGTGTGGAGTATGTTCACTTATAACCTACTATTTGACTAGTTAGTCTTATTAATTCTCCCCAAATAAATGTTCCCATTCTCCTTTCAACCTGGCTTCTGTGAATATAACAGAATCCTTAAATGGTGCTAGGATCAATCTCTGTATTTCTAACTCAAATGTTAAGATGAGCCTGCGCCATTTCCGTAGGAAAAGGTTCGGTCTGTTTTGCACGTTCACTCTGACGTCCATTTGTTCTGTGAATATTTGTAGTTTCAACAGATTTGTGAAACCATTAAAAGAGGGGCCTAACATTTTGGTCCAGTGTTGCAATATACATTTCCTAGCCACTAGCACTATTAGGCTCAGTATTGCATTATGCTGCTTATGTTGAGAACCCCACTGTAGGAACAGAATAGTCTCTGGGTGTATTGTAAGTGGTATATGCAGTATTTTATTAATCCAGTATTGTATTTTACCCCAGAATTGTCTAATTAGAGGGCATGCCCACATGCAATGTAGGAGATTCGGAGATTCCATTGAACATTTAGTACATCTATTTTTTTTATTTTTTTTTATTTGAGGTTTGAGATAAGGCATACATAAAACATAGGACAATGAAACACAATATTAATAGAGTACAAATGGTTCACGGCATAAAATTGTAAGTGTACAATGTATATAACTAACACAAAAGTCCAAGGATAAGTAATTAAGATGCCTAATATTCCGTTAACCTCCCTATAGATAAGAGAGGTCACTCATGGACCTCATCACTGTAGATCCAAAGGGTAGGAGGTTATTTCCAATGATGGAGACTACTTTTGTGTCTCAACTGACAAGCCTCATTTTATAATAAACACTCTGAAAAGGTCTGTTAGAAACAAAACATCTGTAAATAACAATAATAGGACTGCATATACCTATCGAACATTATATATTAACCTTATAACAAGCTTTGGGCCTGAAGAAATTTTTTTTTTTTTTTTAAATCTCACAGTGAACAATCGGAGTAACCCCTGAATCCACAATGCCCTTACATATGTACAGAGAGATTCAAATCATTATAATGGCAGAGTGGAGACAGTTCATGTAAGTTTTATAACATTAAGCATACAAGTGGCGTTAAGCCCAATGAGAATAGTAGTTGTGAGTTAAGGGAGCTGCTATGATAATTTAGACTTTATCAGTAGTAAGTGATTCATGTCAGTGGGTTTTGTGACAGAAGTAATGTGCCTAAATGAGCTTAAGATAAATAGCATAGATGAGTATACTGGGTGAAGTACCCAAATAAATTGAGTTTCATGTTTAACGCATTAAGGTCAAGAGTGATAAAGCAAATATCCAGCTATCTATTTAGTGCTTAATGGGCAATGTGGCATCAAATTGACATAGGACAAAAATGCAGTATAAGCTTATTACTAGCTATGTACAAATAACTGATTATGAGGTATTGTAATAGAGTAGAGAGAGTCTGTTATTCCGGCCGTAGACAGCCAGACCACCTCACTTCAAAGCTATAGGACCAACAGATAATAACATAGCTAGGGAACAGTAGTGCCTCTTTAATTATTGTCATATTAGCTATTATAGGTACAACTAGAAAATAGGGACAGAAATGTCTAGTGATAATGTTTGAGGTGCCCATAAGGAGGACAGAGATACCACAATCATTCACTGCACAATGAGGTTTTGCAATGTATAGCTTTTTAAGAAAGTAGCATTAGAAACAAACATCAGCCTAAGTAAGCTTCATGATAGTCTGTAGGAAAAGTTAAGTTTAGTGCTGAAAAGCTGTGAAGATCTGAGACACCCTAATCTCCTGTTCATGCGAGATAGATGAAGAGTTCAGGGGGCCAGGTCTCCTATATTAACCGACCCCAGTGCGATCGTACTCACTGCTGCCTAGAGAAGGCCAAACGTCCGGTAATGAGGTGGGTAGCAAAATGCTAAAAGTCTTTAATTGGAATCCCCACATTGCACTCCTGCTGAATAGATGGTTTGCTATGCGATGTTGACCGCTTTGCGGTCTCTTAATAGAGCGTCTCTGATATGATACAGGACCAGTCCCGGATGATTGCCCAGCTACCTCCAAGGTAAAGTGTAGGTTCCTCTCACCAGGGTCTTGTGTAGGGGATATCGCAAGTCACTGGGGATCGTCAGGTTTCTGCAGATTCTTCTCACCAGGTATCGCAAGTCGCTGGGGACTATCAGGTCTCAGGTTAGGTGCTTGTTCTCTACAGGCGTTCGATTCCCTTATTAGGTCACTGGTCGCAGTTGCGGAGATCAAATTTTCCCCTTAAGTCCCCGCTCATTTAGGGCTGTCTCTTCTAGCCTCCGCCACATTGCAATCTTTGTATTGGAGCTACGCAGGTCAAAGGCTGTTTGCATACTCTCTAAGAAAACGAGCTGATGTGCGTGCAGTAAAGCCCTCAGTTCCATCAATAGGTAACCAGAAGTCGCCATGGTAGACATTATCTGGTAGATGGTAGGTAGATTCGGCTCGGAGTGCCGCCTAACGTCAAGGCCAGAGGGCGCCTCACTGGGGGGTCTAGCAGAGGCCTCAGCCTCCTATAGTGCTCCGGGCCCTGATACCAGCAGCTATTTCTTTAAGAATTGGCTCAGTAAATGCAGGATCTGTAGTAGGTCTGATATCTAGTTAAATAGCACTAGAATGGATCGATTGAATTCTGAAGTCATATAAAAACCATGAAAATGCTGGAGCAGTATACAATTGTGCGGCTAAACATGGCCGCCGCCCGGAAGTTCCGCCTAGTACATCTATTTGACCAGCCAGGTGCCCACTTCCCCATTGCTCTTGGTGTGAGGTATGCTCTGTGTAGGATGCGTACCTGGGACTCCCTGAACATTGCAGACAAAGTGACTTTTCTTGTCTTTTCCATGCTATCTTGTATTTCCTCCCATGTAATTTCCCTTAGCCCTTCTCTGGCCCATCCAGACTGTATGGCCGTCTGTGATTCCCCCAAGCGTTGGTGTAGAAGTGCTTGGTATATCCCAGATAGTGAAAATCTGCCCATGTGGTATAGTGCTTGTGTGAGACGGAAGGGGGATCCTTCCCAAAACTCCAGTCTGTCCCTAACCAGTGCCCCCATGTAGTGGCGCACCTGTAAGAATGTGTAAAAGTGTGTCTTAGGTAGATTATATTCCCTCTGCAAGGAGCCAAATGTTTTCACTGTTCTAGAGAGGGAATCTAGCAATTGTTTAAGAGACATTAGTCCTCTCTGCTCCCACAAAAGAGAAGGTTTTGTCTCAGAACCCGCTGGAAAGTCTGGATTCCTGACTATAGGCAAATAACATGATGCGTGACATGATTTTTCCAGGAATTTATGCGCTTGTTGCCATGCTCTCAAGGGTTCTCTGTATAGTGC
This sequence comes from Bombina bombina, assembly GCF_027579735.1. Lineage (NCBI taxonomy): Eukaryota > Metazoa > Chordata > Amphibia > Anura > Bombinatoridae > Bombina > Bombina bombina. The sequence goes on from NC_069504.1 coordinate 279,437,352, forward strand.
GTTCAGGCCCAAGTTTTTAATAGCTCGTGCACTAGTTATGTGTGGCAGGTAAGCCAACGATATACTCCATAAGACCGCTTGTTCTAGTGTGGGCCTGTAGAAGTGATAAGAACCCACCTGCCAATCAATCACTAGGCGAATCAAAGCCGCCCAGTTGTACAGTCTACAGGGAGTGCAGAATTATTAGGCAAGTTGTACTTTTGAGGATTAATTTTATTATTGAACAACAACCATGTTCTCAATGAACCCAAAAAACTCATTAATATCAAAGCTGAATAGTTTTGGAAGTAGTTTTTAGTTTGTTTTTAGTTATAGCTATTTTAGGGGGATATCTGTGTGTGCAGGTGACTATTACTGTGCATAATTATTAGGCAACTTAACAAAAAACAAATATATACCCATTTCAATTATTTATTTTTACCAGTGAAACCAATATAACATCTCAACATTCACAAATATACATTTCTGACATTCAAAAACAAAACAAAAACAAATCAGTGACCAACATAGCCACCATTCTTAGTAAGGACACTCAAAAGCCTGCCATCCATGGATTCTGTCAGTGTTTTGATCTGTTCACCATCAACATTGCGTGCAGCAGCAACCACAGCCTCCCAGACACTGTTCAGAGAGGTGTACTGTTTTCCCTCCTTGTAAATCTCACATTTGATGATGGACCACAGGTTCTCAATGGGGTTCAGATCAGGTGAACAAGGAGGCCATGTCATTAGATTTTCTTCTTTTATACCCTTTCTTGCCAGCCACGCTGTGGAGTACTTGGACGCGTGTGATGGAGCATTGTCCTGCATGAAAATCATGTTTTTCTTGAAGGATGCAGACTTCTTCCTGTACCACTGCTTGAAGAAGGTGTCTTCCAGAAACTGGCAGTAGGACTGGGAGTTGAGCTTGACTCCATCCTCAACCCGAAAAGGCCCCACAAGCTCATCTTTGATGATACCAGCCCAAACCAGTACTCCACCTCCACCTTGCTGGCGTCTGAGTCGGACTGGAGCTCTCTGCCCTTTACCAATCCAGCCACGGGCCCATCCATCTGGCCCATCAAGACTCACTCTCATTTCATCAGTCCATAAAACCTTAGAAAAATCAGTCTTGAGATATTTCTTGGCCCAGTCTTGACGTTTCAGCTTGTGTGTCTTGCTCAATGGTGGTCGTCTTTCAGCCTTTCTTACCTTGGCCATGTCTCTGAGTATTGCACACCTTGTGCTTTTGGGCACTCCAGTGATGTTGCAGCTCTGAAATATGGCCAAACTGGTGGCAAGTGGCATCTTGGCAGCTGCACGCTTGACTTTTCCTAGTTCATGGGCAGTTATTTTGCGCCTTGGTTTTTCCACACGCTTCTTGCGACCCTGTTGACTATTTTGAATGAAACGCTTGATTGTTCGATGATCACGCTTCAGAAGCTTTGCAATTTTAAGAGTGCTGCATCCCTCTGCAAGATATCTCACTATTTTTTACTTTTCTGAGCCTGTCAAGTCCTTCTTTTGACCCATTTTGCCAAAGGAAAGGAAGTTGCCTAATAATTATGCACACCTGATATAGGGTGTTGATGTCATTAGACCACACCCCTTCTCATTACAGAGATGCACATCACCTAATATGCTTAATTGGTAGTAGACTTTCGGGCCTATACAGCTTGGAGTAAGACAACATGCATAAAGAGGATGATGTGGTCAAAATACTCATTTGCCTAATAATTCTGCACTCCCTGTAAAATCAGGGAGAGCCAGTCCTCCATTTAGAAAGCTCATGCTTAGTTTGTTCCTCGCGATGCACGGTTTCCCTCCCCTCCATATAAAACACCTGGCTGCACTATTAAGCAATTTGATGTCTGATTTAGTTAAAAGCAATGGAAGCATAAGTAAGGGGTATAACAGCTTAGGGAGGATCACCATTTTAATAAGGCTGATCCATCCAGAGAGTGATAAAGGTAAAAGTTTCCTCATCTGTGCTTGTAACTTGGCACATAAGGGAGTTAGATTATTGGTGTATAGCTTATTAGGGTTAACCGAGATCTTAATGCCCAGATAGATGATGTCGTTCTTAGCTACGGTAAAAGGGTATCCCTCGGGTGAGCCCACTTTCTTGTGAAGCCACAGGATTTCAGACTTTTGCATGTTCACTTTGTAGCCTGAGAAGAAGTTGAATTCATGGAGAGCCTCCATGATGTGAGGGATATGTGTTTGAGGATCTTGGACGAACAGAAGCATATAGTCCGCATAGAGCGCTAGGTGTTGGGGTGCTCCTGCTATATCTATTCCAGGGAAGAGTTGCCGCAGTTTGATGGCCAATGGCTCCAAGGCTATGTTGAAGATAAGGGGCGACAAGGGGCAACCCTGTCTGGTGCCCCTTTGAAGGTGAACGTCCGGCGAGAACATATTATTGATGAGTATATTCGCCAGCGGTGATTTATATAGGTTTTGTATAAACATCAAAAAAGGACCAGTAAAGTTCGCTTTAAGCATGGCAGAGAAGAGGTAATCCCATTCCACACGGTCGAAGGCCTTCTCTGCGTCCAAGGACAGCAGGAAGGCCTCCGGGATCGTCCCTTCTGCGGGATCTTGTGCCTTGGCCCAAAAGTGTTGAACCACCTGCAAAACTCTCCGCACATTAACCACCGACGATCTTGCGTACATGAATCCCATTTGATCCTCATGAACTATGCTAGGTAAGATAAATGTCAGTCTCTCGTCCAAAAGTTTGGCTAGTATCTTATAGTACGAGTTCCATAGTGAAATCGGCCTATAAGACTCCGGCAACAGAACATCCTTCCCCGACTTCGGGATCAAAGTGATATAAGCTGCCAAAAATGAAGACGCCGGTGCTGTCTCACTCCCAAAGTATACAAAGAGAGAAGCGCTCTACCAGGAACGAACAACAGCTCATTAGCTAGTTCTATGGTGATTTACCACCTGGAAGCAGCCTCTTTTAGACCAGGGTGCTTTTCACAAAGGAAAACTTTCCTTAAGTATATCAGTCTGATCCCGCCAAGTAAGATCAGTCCAGCCCCGAAATACCAGGCAATTCTCTTCTGAACGACAACACCAGACGATTGTTTTGGCCTCCTATGGGCCTCGTCAGTGAGGTGCAGCCACATTCCTCTATGCATACTGGGCAAGGAGTCCACGTCTGGTTTCCCCCATCACCCATAGGGAGACTTCCCCAGGTTTATATTAATTTGCATACAAAGAGAGAAGCGCTCTACCAGGAACGAACAACAGCTCATTTGCTAGTTCTATGATGATTTACCACCCGGAAGCAGCCTCTTTTAGACCAGTGTGCTTTTCACAAAGGAAAACTTTCCTTAAGTATATCAGTCTGATCCCGCCAAGTAAGGTCAGTCCAGCCCCGAAATACCAGGCAATTCTCCTCTGAACAATGAACATGACAACCCCAGACTGTCGTTTCGGCCTCCTATGGGCCTCGTCAGTGAGGTGCAGCCACATTCCTCTAAGCACACTGGGCAAGGAGTCCACGTCTGGTTTCCCCCATCACCCATAGGGAGACTTCCCCAGGGTCATATTAATTTGCATACAAAGAGAGAAGCGCTCTACCAGGAACGAACAACAGCTCATTATCTAGTTCTATGGCGATTTACCACCCGGAAGCAGCCTCTTTTAGACCAGTGTGCTTTTCACAAAGGAAACTAGATATGAAAAAAGAAGAGCGCAAGCACGATTCAAGTGTAGATATCCAAAATTTATTTATAGCCACACGCTATATATATACTCACAGGAAATAAAAAGTTTAAAAGCACGTCAATTTAAAATCCCCTCCCGGTCAGTGTAACATACAGATGTATATTCGGGCAGTCTTTTTTCTCCAAAAGTGATATACAAAAGTACTAACAGTTTTAGCAGGGAAAGGGTAACGGCCCTCGGCTCTTCCGTGTATGAGTTCCTACTGATGGTGCACGTATACCACGTGATACCGGAACTCTTACGGAGGCCTCAGTAGCTACAAAACGTTCTACACGTTTCGTCCCTAGTCAGAGGGACTTTCTCAAGAACTATCAGCTGTCTCCTTACATGCTCTTTTATAAAGGGATACAGCGATTGCCTGGCCAATAAAAAATTAAATCTAGTATGAAAGGTTATAATATCGTATACAATGGCCTGCATTTAACCATAAATAAAGTGCATGAAAGTATAATACAAAGTTAGCCTGCTAACATATTTAAAATTACAAAATAATAAAAAATACATGGACACGGATTCCAATACATATATCATTACACAATAAAAACAGTAAAGCGGTTTTCTTTTTCATATTGGCTTATGCCAAAATACCTAGCATATTTAAAAACTTGTGCATAATGAATAAACAGTACATGGACCTAAATTGCAATGCACATAACATTGCACAATAAAAGAAAAACAGTTCTCTATTCCATATTTGCTTCTGCCAAGATACCTAAAACAGTTTATAACTACAACATAGTGAACTCCATTGCAATACTATTAAAATTAAATTAAAATTAAAAAGAAATTTATGGGCATAAATAAATATATTATTTGGAAAGATAAAAACAAATTGTTATATAAATTTGATAAAAGTTTTTTTTTTTAAATTATAAATAAGCTAGGATGTCAAGTTCAATATTTAGCCCCTTTGGTTCTAGACAATCAAGAGTTTGTATCCAAAATGTTTCCCTTTGTCTCAATCTTAGCAACCTATTTGTATCCCATTTATTGGGGGCCACCCATTCAATAATGCTGACAGTAAGATCATTAGGGCTACTATTATGGAAATTTTAAAATGATGGGATACGCTGTGATTGTCAAATCCATTAGTAATATTATTTACATGCTCCCTTACTCTATACTTGATCTTACGTTTTGTTCTTCCAACATAAATCATTCAACATTTACAGGACAATTAATATACTACATATGTGGTGTGGCAAGAACATCTACTCCTACAGTCATATTTTTTACTACCATCATGATTAAAAAAAATGGACATGGTTGGGTGAGATAAGGGGGCACATAATACAATCCTTTTGTTTACAAGGGTAGAGACCAAATTTAGCGCCACACCAATTAGTCAGTTGTCCTTCTTTCAACGATTGGCAAAGTTTTGTTGGTGCTATATAATTTTTGATATCTTTACTTTTTCTAAAAATTACATCGGGTTTATCTCCTAATATTTTATCCAAAACCGGATCCAATTTTAAAACCTTCCAATGTTTATTTAAAATCTTTTTTATTTTATAATGTTGGTTATTATATCTGGTTACAAATTTAGGGCCTTCTTTACACATATTTAGATTTTTATTTTTAGAACTAGGTTTTATCTTGGTGTTTATCAGATCCATTCTATTCATGTTTTCCACTCGATTCAAAGTTTCTTTTAATAGATGTGCTTTGTAACCCTTCTGTAAAAATGTATTAGTTAAAATCTTTGATTCCTTCTTAAAATCATTCATGTCAGTACAATTTCTTTTTATCCTTTGGTACTGGCCCAAAGGAATATTATTTTTCCATTGCTTCAGGTGTCCACTTTTTGCATTTAATAAACTGTTCTTATCTGTGACTTTATGATAATTTTTAACAGCAACTTGATTTGTAATAGAATTATAATAGAGGATAAGGTCTAAAAATGAGATTGATGTAGGGGATTTTTCATATGTGAATTTCAGGTTATACTTATTTGAATTAAGGTAAGTAATAAATAAATTAATGTTTTCTATAGGCCCTTCCCATATTAAATTATGTCATCGATGTAGCGATGATATTTGACAATATTTCCCTCGAAAGGGTTATTATTCCATATTGTATTAGACTCAAAATGAGACGTAAAAAGATTTGCGTATGATGGGGCAAATGTCGTTCCCATCATGGTTCCCTGAATTTGTTTATAATAAATCCCTTCGAAAAGGAAATAATTATGGGTCAATATGAATAGAATGGAGACCACAATGAATGATATTTGTTCTTTAAGTAATTTAATCATATTAACGCCTAGATTTAGAGTTTTGTGTTAGAAGGGGTGCGTTAGCTACGCGTCTTTTTTTCCAATGCACGTTGTTTTTAACGCTGGTATTTAGAGTTTAAAAACAACCTTCTAACGCGACTCCTAACACGTCTATTTTATACGCGTAATCACGCCCGCGTTAGACAGTCTACCATAGAGATCAATGGCAAATCAAACAAATACGCTTTTTTCACCTAACACTCGATCTCGCGAGAAATAGGCACTGCTCGGTCATATGACGTATACCACATAATGCACAACAAAAACACACTGCATAACAACAATCACAAAACATAGCACACACGCATTACACATTCATAAGCGGTGAAAAAAAAATTGCACTAAACGAGGAATACGCATATACTTTACGATACGGAAATACGGAAAATAACAACACGGAAAAATAAATGCACATTCATACACAAGCAAAATACTCGCATTCAACATTACAAAATATTAGGACAAACATACATTTATAACACTTCACAAATACTACACCATCACCAATTAACATTTACAGATAATACTATTGGACAATGTTATAGAAAACGATCACTATGACATCATCGCATTCTACACATTCCACAAATACTAACTCAAAATGAGCATGCGCAAATTTACACAACTAATACACATTGCACGCATACTAATTACTAACAAAGCACACCTGAACACAATTTACAAGGCAGGTACATCATTAAACATTTACATAGGCTATATAAGCACCACACAAGCATGGCTTCTTTGACTGTGTTGCTGGTGGGTTTTTGGAGATTAGAGGGAGATTTAGTGCCTTATTGTGAGTTAGTGTTAGTATGAGAGAGTGAGTTAGTGTTATTGTGCAGGTTAGTGGTAGTGTGAGTTAGTGGTAGTGTGAGTTAGTGGTAGTGTGAGTTAGTGGGAGCGTGAGTTAGTAGGAGCGTGAGTTAGTGGGAGCGTGAGTTAGTGGGAGCGTGAGTTAGTGGGAGCGTGAGTTAGTGGGAGTGTGAGTTAGTAGTAGCGTGAGTTAGTAAGAGAGCGGTTTGGTTTGGGTGAGTGTGCGAGTGCTTTTTCTGTATACGTAACATATTTACATGCAAACACATTCAATACATACACTTATCAATAACACTACATACACTCCATACCCCATACCCTCTCATACTACACTCCATACCCCATTCCCTGTAGTCCCATTCCCTTTCATCCCATTCCCTGTAATCCCATACCCCATTCCCTCTAATCCCATACCCCATTCCCTCTAATCCCATCCCCATCCCCTAGTTACATTTAGTTTACATATCCTCCTTTTAGTCTTCTTATACATTTTGGTTGGTTAAATACTCCTTACCCTCTTTTATTTATATCCCTTTCACACTTTGAGCACTTGTTTTGTCTTTTTAATTATTTATTTTGACCCCCTTTCATTTGTGCACAGTCACTTTTTGTTGGAGTAGTTAGGGCTTAGTTTAGGGAAGAGATGGAAGAGGAGGTCAGGCATGAGATTAGTCAGGGGAGAGGGAGAGGGGGGGAGGAGAGGGAGAAGGAGAGGGGGGGGGAGAGGAACAGGACAGGAAGGGGGGCAGGAAGGGGGGCAGGAAGCGGGGGAGGAAGCGGTGGGTGGACCCAGCCACTTGGTTCAAGATGAACAAGTGGCTGGGCCCAGTGGCGGACAGAGTAGGGCTTCACAGTCTGGGAAACAGGGCACCATCACAGGGGAAGGCCAAGATGACTAGGGAGGTGAGGTTTACTATGGAGGAGAAGGAGGCCCTCATAGAGGCGTATATGGACAGGTATAGGAGGCTGCAGGCTCCGAAGACCACCCCGAGTGACAAGAGGAAGCTCTGGCGGGAGATAATGGATGCAGTTAATGCAGTGGGGGGCCATAACAGATATATGGACTCTATTAAACATCGCTACTGGGACTGCAAGATGGAGCTGAAAAGAAAAATAACCAGGGAGTACCAACATGCCACAGGGACCGGTGGCGGGCCTCCAATCAACGTGGAGTATTCCCGATGGGAGGAAATGTTGCGTCCCAGCATCTCCGAGGTGGCCATAGTCGGGATCGGAGGAATCGATACCAGGAACCTGCCACTCTCATTTGACGGTAAGCTCATTTAAGAATCTATTAACATCCAAAATAAAGAATGTATTTAACAATATGGTTAATGCTATTACACTGTTTAACACATTATTACGTAAACGCATTCACAATTACATTGTGATTACATTACTATCTAGGCTACAGGTGTGCATTTAAACAGACTGAAAACAAACGCAAAAACATTCAGATTGACCAGATAGATATCACAAACACGGTTTGGAAAATGCGGAAATCGTATTGATTGTTAGATTTCAAAGTGGATTAATGAGGCTGCATTTGTAATTCTATTGTAAGCAAAAGCATTTACATCTTTATTTGGAAATATGCTAATGTATACATTTCTTTATTTTTTAAATATACAGAGTCTGGGGAGGAGGCAGCAAAGCAACTACAGGCTCCTCCTTTTCCCAGGTATGAGAGTGGTGGGGATGAATCGCCACCTCGGAGAGAAATGGAAGAGCCCCCCTGCACAAGAAGAAGAGGCCCCCCCTGCACAAGAAGAAGAGGCCCCCCTGAAGCAGAAGAAGAGGCCCCTGAAGCAGAAGAAGAGGCCCCTCAAGCACCAGCAGGCTGCCGTGCACAAGCAGGCCACCGTGAACAAGCAGGCCGCCATGCACAAGCAGGCCGCCGTGCACAACAGAAGGAGATAGCCAAGGTGCAGGTGTTGCTTGATTTCATCGAGCAGATGCGTGCCTCCCGGATGGAAAATATCCAAACTCAAAGTCAGATGACAGAAGATCTTCGTGCCATTCGAGAAGGACAAAGAGAAATTATACAGGTCCTTAGAAGAGTTGAACAAGGACAAAACCGGAGTGTGCAGATTCTAGAAGATATGTTTAATTTCTTCCGGGAGGCGCATGCTGGGCCATCTGCTGCTGGGCCATCTGCTGCTGGGCCATCTGCTGCTGAGCCATCTGCTGCTGGGCCATCTGCTGCTTAGCCATCTGCTGCTGAGCCATCTCATCTTGGTACTCCTCCATCTCCTCCTCAGCTTGGTCATCCCAGTACTCCTCCTTCCCCTCTTCCCACAACATCTCCGATGAGAACTCGTCGGAGGGGGCAGTTGCCCCACCCAGAGCATCAGTCTCGTGGGAAGAGGAGAAGGAAGAGGAAGTAAGTATTTTTTGAGATATGTTTGTTTTGTATTTATTTAATGTGTAATGGATAGGTATGTGATGATGTGGTTTTCATACACTTGTGGACCACACTCTGTATATAATCTGCTTCTATGGGACCGGGTCCATGGAGGCAGATTGTTTGCAGAGTGTGGGTTATAAGTGTGTGGACACCACATCATCACATACCTATCCTTGTTCATGATATTGATTGGTTTCTGTGATGTGATGTCCAAAACTGTTTCCCTAATCTCAAACAAAATGACCATTACAATTATACATGGTGGCATATTACTGTTTGAATGCCAATAACACAGCTTAAAGGGACAGTCAGAACATTATTGTTTACAAAGAAAACACTGTATTACGCATTATCAAGTTTGAAACAAAAACATGGAGAAATACACGTGTGACTTATGTGATTACCCTTGTATCTATGCCTATGAAAAATGACCACTTATTTATGTTATTTTGACAGAACAACATTTTAGACAATCAATGATCAATCCAGGGTAAATATGCTGTATGAGCTCAAGGTTTTCTATATGAAAATGCTATCAAAATGCCCTCTAGTGGTCAAAATTCATTCTGATTACACGCACTCTTCAAGCTCTAAGAAATGAGCACACGAACCTCCTAGGTTTAGCTAGCAAATAAGAATAACAAGAGAACTATGATAAATCTTTGACAAACGTTTGAGATAATTTTTTACAAAAATGCATTTTTCATAATGAAAATCATTATTGGTTTTCAAGACTGTCCCTTTAAAAAATGACATATGCTAACATATACTAATCTTTTGTGATTGTTGGTATATTTACATGTACTTGTTCAAACAAGAAATATTGGAATAGGATTTCTATTGACGTGTTAAATAAAGTCTATTTTCTTAAAGAGACATTATTGTGTTTGAATTATTTTAGAAAGACATTTTATTTACAAGGAATATGGTTTCAAGTCCTTTTATGAGTGAATAAACAAATATATGGTCACAATAATATATTTGGAGATTAACCAATGTGGAACTCATACATGACACAATAATCAATATTTGCATTAAAGGGACAGTATACAATCTTTTTCAGAGAACTGCATGTAATAGGCACTACTAGAAACAACAAGATGACCACATACTGATATCAAAATCCATAAGAAAAAGGTTTAAACACTTTCTTAGAAAATCGGTTTATCTATATTGAAAAGATAGCTGGAAAGCCCATTCCAAGTGGAAAATAAGACAATACCCCTTCATTTGCCTATGAAAAGACCCTTTACACAAACAGGAGCAAGGTGGAGAAGGTAGCTGATGGTACTCATATCAAACTTTGAAGCTTGGTGAGGAGTCTGAAAATTACTGCAATGTTATTTGAACATAAGCAAAACTAGACATGTAATTTTTTTAAAAAGGACTATATAAATAGAGATAAAAAACATATTTTTGTTTTTAAAGTGAGTGTATAATGACCCTTTAATAAAATATACAACAACATAACATCTAGAAGAAGTAGGAATCTCATACATTTAGCATATGATAAAGATAAATGCATATTGATTACTTGATTCTAATACAATAGCGCATATTTCGGAATTCGATATGTTTAAAATTAAACACAACACAGTCATTATTCATAAAAAGGAACATATTGTTGACAAACATATTAAACATATTAAACAAGATGGACTATGCCTCAAGAGGACTTGCCTCAAAATATCTTATGCAGGAAAACATTTTGCTTTCATTCGTTTATTCAACCAGACAGCCATCAAAAGAGAATGTTGTGTTCTTTATCAGCTATGGGTCAACAATGTACATGATTCACACAATCCATACTCGCCATGGTTTTAAACTTGTCTTCTCATTCACAAATGTGGGTTACGTGCAAATTCTAATATTGCTGGACTACGTAATACAATCAGACGTTTTTTACACCTTGGCATGTGATGTCTTAATTAACATGGCGCATCCTTGATCGCGTAAAAACGCCATCCAATAAAAGGCGCATCCTTGATCGCGTAAATACGCCATCCAATAAAAGGCGCATCCTTGATCCCTTAAAAACGTCAGCCAATACAAGGACTCATTGGACAGCCTGGCAGGTGACGTCTTAAGCAACAAGGCGCATCCGAGATAGAGTAAAAACATCAGCCAATACAAGGACTCATTTGATAGCTTGGCATATCAATAAGAAACGTATTTATATTTTAGAAACTAGTATGTGTCTATATTGCTAGCTAGGAATGTCACGCTAGATAACGTAATACTGTGATATATGAAATAGAATCCATTAGTGAAAATAAGGAGATATTTCATTAGAAGCAGAGGATTATTAACTAAACTATTTAGCAAGCAGCATGGTTTAAATAGACATGAAAACAATATTTTAAGGTTACACGATTATGTACGACATTGCAATTTGAAATACATTATTGTGTTTCATGTCCCTTTAACTTAGAATTAATGCTAGGAGATGCATTCAGAAAATAGGGATGTGTTATATATTATATGTTAAAGGGACAGTCAACCCCAGAAATTTTGTTGTTTAAAAATAAAGCTAATCCCTTTATTACACATTCCCCATTTTTTGAACAACCAACACAGTTATATATTAATATACTTTTTACTTCTGTTATTATCTTGTATCTAAGCTTCTGCTGACTGTGACTGCCCCATTATTTCTGTTCTTTTGACAGACATGCAGTTTAGCCAATCAATGCTCACTCCTAGGTCACTTTACGTGCATGAGCTCAATGTTATCTATATGAAACGTGAACTAATGCCTTATAGTAGTCAAAATGTACTCAGATTAGAGGCAGTATTCAAGGTCGAAGAATTTAGTATATGAAGCTCCTAGTTTTAGCTTTCAACTAAGAATACCAAGAGAACAAAGCAAAATTGTGGATAAAAGTAAATTAGGAAGTTGGTTAAAATCGCAGGCCCTATTTAAATCATAAATCATCTTTTGGGACTTGACTGTCCCTTTAACTATAGCTATGGTGTCCATCTTTAACATTTAAAAGGTACACATGATAAATACATATGTCATTGATGTTTTCAGATATGTTTATATTGTTTTGGAATAACAATAATGACACATGTATTGATCAAACGTGTCACTTACTCAAGTTGAAATATGGTCAACCTACCTATAGCCATATATCGGAGGATAATTAAAGTGAAACAATATTAATAGAAAGATATTAATCATCTAAAATATGTGCATTACACACAGTGATTGATTTGGTTACACTACTACAATGAGATATAATTGAAATTTGAATACATGTGCTGTCAACATTCAAATAACAGTTTTTTTAAAATAAGATTATATGTCCTTGTTCATGTAAAAAGGACAAAAACGCATTAGAAATGCAGATCCATTCCTTAACAATTGTGGTCAGCATCACTTAAAGGGACATGAAATACAAAAAAAACCTTTTCAGGATTCACAGAGAGGATACTATTTACATAAAAATAAAACTTTATAGAGATTATCTCATTGTATCAATCCTGGGATCATTTGTTAAAGGTGCATCAATTCACGAAGAGTTTACAAATGAACACATGGATGTGAAATTAAAAAAAAATAATATATATATATATATATATATATATATATATACAAACAGCAAGATATATATATATAGAGAGAGAGATATAGAAATTCATTACTATGCTAATCATAATCTTGCAAAGATAAAGCTTTAGGAAAAGTATATCAAGAAAATGAATATAATTAAATTGGAGATGTAAATATTAAAGTCATTTACAATTGTATTAGATATATGATTCCGGAAAGACCATTATTTGGTTTCAGGTCCCTTTAAGGATTAACCACATAAACTATAGATTTCAATCAATGACATGAATAAAGAGGACAAAGAATCGTGGAATGACATTTATTTTATTGGTATGTCATAAAACATAAACAACGTTTACAAAAAACATTGGAGCCATTTGACAAGGTAAAAGAGTGCATCACAGTCCATGGAGGGAGTTGACAAGGGCAAACACAGCCCCATTGGAGCAATTTGACAAGGTAAAAGAGTGCATCACAGTCCTTGGAGGGAGTTGGCAAGGGCCAACACAGCCCCATTGGAGCCATTTGACAAGGTAAAAGAGTGCATCACAGTCCTTGGAGGGAGTTGGCAAGGGCCAACACAGCCCCATTGGAGCCATTTGACAAGGTAAAAGAGTGCATCACAGTCCTTGGAGGGAGTTGACAAGGGCAAACACAGCCCCATTGGAGCCATTTGACAAGGTAAAAGAGTGCATCACAGTCCTTGGAGGGAGTTGACAAGGGCCAACACAGCCCCATTGGAGCCATTTGACAAGGTAAAAGAGTGCATCACAGTCCTTGGAGGGAGTTGACAAGGGCAAACACAGCCCCATTGGAGCCATTTGACAAGGTAAAAAAGTGCATCACAGTCCTTGGAGGGAGTTGACAGGGGCTAACAAAGGCCAACACAGCCCATTGGAGCCATTTGACAAGGTAAAAGAGTGCATCACAGTCCTTGGAGGGAGTTGACAAGGGCCAACACAGCCCCATTGGAGCCATTTGACAAGGTAAAAGAGTGCATCACAGTCCTTGGAGGGAGTTGACAAGGGCCAACACAGCCCCATTGGAGCCATTTGACAAGGTAAAAGAGTGCATCACAGTCCTTGGAGGGAGTTGACAAGGGCCAACACAGCCCCATTGGAGCCATTTGACAAGATAAAAGAGTGCATCACAGTCCTTGGAGGGAGTTGACAAGGGCCAACACAGCCCCATTGGAGCCATTTGACAAGGTAAAAGAGTGCATCACAGTCCTTGGAGGGAGTTGACAAGGGCCAACACAGCCCCATTGGACCCATTTGACAAGGTAAAAGTAAATAAACAAATAAAGGAAAAAGGACAAATGGCAACAACAACTGTAAAAAAGGTAACATGTGGACAGAAGATTCCTATTTGCGCCCTCAGAGCATCTCCGGATCCTCCACTTATGGGTCATCAGCATCACCCTCATGGTCCTGTGCATGTCCAGCTCCAGATTCAAGCATTGACTCTACACGCATCATACGTTGTAGAGTCGCACGCTGAACCCGTAGCTGGGCATGCATGGTGTCATGCATTCTTCCCAGGAATAGAGTGTTCCTCAGCACGGCCTGCTCTATACGCGCTAGAGCCTCTAGCATCAGCCATGCTGAGTCAGAACCTAAAATAAAGCAAAAAAAGAATTTTAATGATAATTACATAGCATAATAAAAAGAGAGCAAAGATACATTGTAATAATAGGACAAATCATTATTATAATTAAATATTCTATCTCAACGATTTACACATTAAATATGTTCTTCAGACATAAACCATTAAAGGGACAGTTTACTCAAACATGTTCTCCACTTTAATTGTTTCACAATGATCCACTTTACCAGCTTGAGTGTATTAAATTGTTTAAAATTATTTCCATTGTCCTTACATTGGCATTTGAAATAGTTTAGTTAGCCTGTGGTATCCACACCTATCCTTAAACCTTTTGGCCTCAAGGCCAAGCTGAGTAAACACAGCAAGCAGAAGAAATTACACTCCAAGTGGTTTATAGAAGAGATAAGGTAATAAAAAGTTATTTTTCTATTGTTCTATCCAAGTAGTGGTGATTGGTATATGGAGTGATATGAGATTAAATATGTTATAATGTGGATTTACAATGATACTTACAACTGTGCCTGGGAAGGACAATCCAACACCCAGGACAATGAAGGTGGGGACTGGGGGGATTGAAGGGGGGATGGATGGGATTGGGCTGGGGAGGGAAGGGGGGAGGGATGGGATTGGGCTGGGGAGGGGATGTGCTGCCACTCTGGGGTAGCCCATACAGCTGGGGAGTCAGGGGCCTGGTGAGTTGGGGGCTGGGCAGGTGGGGGAGCTATACGGGCGAAAATATGGGGAGAGCGGCAAAGGGGGGCAGAGGTGGGATTTTTTTAGGGACAGGACAGGAGGAATGGGAAGGGCCGGGAGTGGGTTCTACCTGGGGAGTGGTCTGGAAAGAGGCTTCTTCCTTGGAGGGGCTTCTTCCTTTGGGAGGGGCTTCTTCCTGGGCAGGGGCCTGGGAAGGGTTGGGAAGCTCATGCCCAAAAGTGGAAGGTCTATCTGAAATATATAATATAAATATATTAACATCTCATACATCATAAAATAAAATCAAGGCATTTCAACATGATTATGTTTTATGTATACTTAGAAGTGGTTTGTAATTTATAAACAATGATGACATAAGGATATGGTCTGCATATAGGCACTCAGATGAATAGCAATGACTGTCTGTACAATCATAAGATGATTATTGTGGTTTTGCATGGAAAATACATGTGACATCATGATGTCATTAATGACAAATCATACATAAATGAAAGAAAAATAACAACATATGTTCATGCTGCATGATATAGAAAGGGGGGCAGTAGTGTATTGTACAAATAATGAAATAATAATTTTTAAAGTGCCAAAGCTGTAGACTTTGTTTTTCTTCCAGAGAATGTTTTAAACAATAATACATGTTCGATACATGTTATATATATTTGACATACCATCAGATTCCAAGGGAGCCACTTCCTCCTCCGTCTCACATGTAACCTCAATCTCTGTAAAACATAACATGTTGTGTACACGTTAAAATCAGATATTATAACATATGTTACTGTTGCTCAAGGACACACATCAATGTTGCATTAAAGATATACTGAGCCAAAGTTAGGAATTACATCATTTTGATGGAGCATACAAATGACATTAGATTTGTTATTCTTGATGAGTAATAATTACATTTTAGTATCTGTATTTTATAAAATATCTCAAAAGCAGAGTACATGAAACATTTAAGAGTTCTCATGTGTGTATAACTTGATGATTGTTGTCTAAATTTATACTAAAAAAGAAACATGCTATCCATGTTCTGAAGCAATATGAACAATAAATGCATGAGTTAATCAAGGTGATTCTAAACAAAATGATGCCTTTAACATATGTTTAATTTCTTACTAAATTAGACAGACAATTCATCTCATATGATTCTATTGCATATCTAAATATACCTATTGATAAATGTTTTTTAAATAATACACACAAACAACACTTTGAATAATAACTGTTGACAAATCGAACCAAAGGCATGTGGCACATAGATCCATTTGTGCAATGTACATTAATCTTTTTTAGGACACAACACATATTGATCACAATGCAAAACAGGTGCTGTTAGAGTATGCTTATATCTATAAAGTAAGTCCAAGAGTGAATATGTGATTTAGATATCAATATTGTTTCATCAAAACAATGTAAGGATGATTGAATATATTGATTCTTAAAGGGGCACTGACCACAAAAATTGAATTCATTGATTCAAATAGAACATTCAATTTTAAGGAATTTTTACATTTACTCCTATTATAGATTTGTCTGCATTCTCTTGCTTTATTTTTTTATACAAAATGCAGCTAAGCAATATTTTGGTTCCGAAAATATTCGTCTTTGAAAGTATCCACCAAACAGCAAGAACAAGCCAGGAAGTTCACAAAAAATGGACCTGCATCTAAACTTACATTCTTGCTTTTCAAATAAAGATACCAAGAGAATAATGAATATATGATTATAGGAGTAAATGAGAAAGTTTATTAATATTGCATACTCTACCTGAAGGACAACATAAATAATTATTGTTCATTGTCCCTTTAATATTATTTATTTAATATTTATTTATAAAATATTTTACCAGGAAGGATACATTGAGATTTCTCTCGTTTTCAAGTATGTCCTGGGTCCACAAAACATTGCATTGATACAATAGGGTACAATAATACAAAAACAATATTAATACATAACATATGCAGAATTTAACATAGAACAGGTAGGGAATATAAAATCAACCATGAAAGATGCATTCTGTTTTGAGAGGGATCTCTTAAAGGATTTTAGACTTGGGGAAGGTTTTAAAGCGTGCGGGAGGTTGTTCCATAATTGTGGTGCTCTGTAGGAAAAGGAGGACCGAGCTGTTTTCTTTTTGTATGGAGGCAGACTAAATAATGTACTGCTACTGGATCGGAGGTTATGGGAGATGGGAACAACCGGGGAGAGCATTCTGCTCAGGTATGGTGGGAGCTTCCCAGAAAGGCTCTTAAACACAAGGCAGGAAAGATGGAGGGTGCGTCTGGATTCCAGCGACAGCCAGTTTAGTTCTTTTAGCATGTCACAATGGTGGGTCCTGTAGTTACATTGTAGCACAAAGTGGCAGAACGAATTATACAGTATATTAAGTTTATTAAGGTGAGTTTGCGGTGCAGGTGCATATACTACATCTCCATAATCCATGATTGGCATCAGCATTTGCTGTACAATCTTTTCCTTTACTGTAGGGCTGAGGCAGGATTTGTTTCTGTACAGGGCACCTAGTTTTGGATAGAGTTTAGATGCAAGTTTTTCTATGTGGAGGCTAAAAGATAGATTGGGGTCTAACAACATACCCAAGTATTTGAAAGAGTGGACTGCGGTCAGTGTGCCATTTAATTTTGTTTTAATGCGTAGATGGGACTTTTGTAGTTTGCGTAATTTAGGTACCGTTCCAAAGATCATTGTGACAGTTTTGTCAGTGTTTAGGAAGAGTTTGTTTTTTGAGATCCACTTTTCTACCTCTGTGAACTTGTCTTGGAGCACTGCCTCAAGCTGCGGCAGATCGGGTTTGTTTGCATAGATTACCGCGTTGTCTGCGTACATGTGTACAGTTGAGGATTTGCAGACATTTGGCAGATCATTTATAAATAATGTGAATAGTAGGGGGCTGAGAATGGAACCTTGGGGAACACTACGCATGACTGGGAGAGGGAGTCACTGTCAGAAATGGAGACATACTGTGATCAATCCGATACATATGATCGAAACCAGGTTAGAGGACGATCACCAATACCCGAGTTTTTTAGTTTGAGCAGTAGTATGTTGTGGTCTACTGTGTCAAATGCCTTTGCAAAATCAAGAAAAATAGCTCCAGTTAGGTCTCCTTGTTCCATGCCAATTTGGATGTTGTTGCAAACTTTATTTGACAATGTCGCTGTTAATGAATTTTCTAGTCCATAAGTTGATGTAATGAATGTGATGGAGCATGCAATTACAATCAAATATGTAATTTAAGTATATCATCATGAATCTTTAATTATCCTTCTCTCTTAAAGGGACATGAAGCTCAAAATGTGTAATTGTTTTTTTTAATTTTATTTTCAAACCCAGCCTGTGATTAAAACGAACCTTTCAAATAGACTTTTTTTGGTCTATTTTGCTTCATTGTCTTATAATTTTATTTTAAAGGAGCAACTATGTACTACTGGTATCTGAACACATGCGTTGAACCAATGAAAATAGGCAATTTTCTGCATCAAACAATCAGCCGGTTACTCCCAGTAATGCATTTCTGATCCTGAGCCGACCTAGATATGATTTTCTAATAAGGATAACAATAGACTGAAGCAATTTAGATAATGTAAGCAAATTTGTAATTTGTGTTAAATCACATGTCTAAATCCTAAAAGTGAAATGTTTGTTTTCATGTCCCTTTAATGATAAGAATAAACCAAAAAACATATGAGATGTATATTTTTCTAATCTGCACATTTTAAAAAATGCGTTAGTGTTGTCTAAAAGTATCCAAAAAATATCAAGAACTACACAGGGGCAGAATATAAAATGGGCAGGAACGTAAGCTTACATTAAAATGAAGATATCAAGAATAGAAGGGATATCTTCAAATACTCATAATTTTGGATTAGTATTACAATGTAATCCCAACTTTGATTCAAGATTCTTATTTTAAAATAACCAGAAAAGATAATTAGAGTATCCATATAAATATCGATCAATGTAAATGTATTATGTAATGTTATGTCCAGGTTTGTAAGACAAAGGTAAATTAATATGAGGCATACCATGCTGTGACGAACCCTGACTTGAGGTTCCAGCACCAACATCAGGATCTGTAAAATATTCAATGAGGATTGGATATCATTATTACAAATCAGGTCATGGAGACAAACAATCTGATTTTTCAATTCTAATTGACAAAGTACAAATCTATTTGTATTCACATGAGTTCATTGTTTCCTCAATTAATGTCTAAATAAAGAGATCCTGTATTCTTATTTTCAATCTTTTATGTTATTGACTGTAGCTTTAATTCATTTTGTGTCTTCTTGCATTCTCAACAATTGATAGAGATAGTTCATTGTTTATTTTGATCTTGCTAGTATAGCTTTTATAATGTAGAAGATTGTAAATAAGGATACTGTATTCTTCCCATATATACTAATTAACCTATACATTTGACCAACATGTCTAAAGCGATGCCAGTTACAGCAAACACATGTTCACGTGTGTGCGCAATTCTATCTTTCGTGATCATTGCACAATGATTCCAAGTGGAATTGTGCATCCGTGATTTGACCAAAGTGATGCCAGTTATAGCAAACACATGTTCACGTGTGTGAGCAATTCTATCTTTTGTGATCAATGCGCAATGATACCAAGCGGAAATTGCGCATCCGTGATTTGACCAACATGTGTAAAGCGATGCCAGTTACAGCAAACACATGTTCACGTGTGTGCGCAATTCTATCTTTCGTGATCATTGCGCAATGATTCCAAGCAGAATTGTGCATCCGTGATTTGACCAACATGTCTAAAGCGATGCCAGTTACAGCAAACACATGTTCACGTGTGTGCGCAATTCTATCTTTTGTGATCATTGCGCAATGATTCCAAGCGGAATTGCGCATCCGTGATTCATAATTGTTTTGGATATAGTAGTGTGATGAGTATCATTTATAAAGACTTCAAATATATTGGCAATTGGGTGTATTACGAGATTCAAATCGTATATTTCTTAATATTGAACAATAACAAATAATATTTCTAACTGGGTTATGATTGGATAGTCAATTTATGAAATGGCAGATGATAGGGATTTCACAGATGCGCAATTCCCTTTTCGCTCTGTGACACATATTCTGTAGAGCGCAAGAAACATCACTCCTATTTCATGTGTGACGAATCTAAAATCAGATATCTGAACATCATATGTAGCGTAATTTGTGAGATCTATATAGGTTGAATATATGACTATATACACATTTCTTAAAAAGTCTACTCAAATATTAATATATTATATGAAGTTGGATATTTACCTGGTTCAGATTCTCTGTCCTCTTCTCCCAGGCCACCAGACGGAGAAGCAGCTGCACTGGCCCCGGGTCAGGACTTTCTGATCCAGCAGCTGGGAGGGAAGAAGAAGAAGCCGAGGAGCGGGAGGATCTAAATCTGCTGGGGACCCAGAGATTGAGGATCTCGCATAAAGTCACCTCATAAGGGAGTAGGTAGAGTTTCCGTTGGGGCTTAGTTTTTTTCCCATCCCTCTTACGGGCTTTTACCCAGTCCCTTATGAGGTCGACTTTTTTGTGTAGACGCAACCTCATATCTCCGAACCTCCGCATGATTTGAACCTGGCTCCTCTGGACGCCCGAAACCAAATTAACATCATTGGTGATATACGCCCAGAGGGCCTTCTTAATGCTCTGCTTGGTCGACTTCTTCTTGTTCCCAAACAGCTGCGGATAGAAGTCCTCAACGGCATTGACCAGTGCTTCACTCTCCGGCTTGGTGAACCTGGGAGGCGTCATGCCTGCTAGGTTTTCTGATACATAATATATATAAATTATATATATATATATATATATATATATATATATATATATATATATATATATATATATATATATATATATATATATATATACTGTACGCCAGCAGGCATTAGAGAACTGACACAAATGGCAATGTGTAATGGACTTTTATATGGTGAAGTAAACATGAGATGCACCATGGGACATGGTATCTGTACATCTGATTGGATAAAATATTGAAATTTTGTTATTATGTCTGTGAGACCATACTAACTCAAGTTATGTTTGTGTGATGAACTCTGATTAGTTGTTCCTTAATGTTTCATATCTTATTAACTTCCATACACATACCTCCTGGGAGTGCTGTTACTACATTTTTCATGTAGACTTATTTGTAACTCATGGGACTGTTATGCGGATATGTGTGACGCAGATGTGATATCCGTGATCCATTAAATATTCATTTTACAATTTATTAAAAATATATATAATCCTGTCACATTATTATATGTTTTACATATTTTGATGTTTAATATTGATCAGTTTCTTTAATACAAATACGTTTTATTAATGCAAATTTAACATTGTATGTATTTATTGTTTATTAAATAAATATCGTGACTTATTGTGAAGTATTGACATTGCTCTATTAAATGTATTTATAATGCACATCGAGTGTGTGCTATTGTGTGACATTAGAATCTAATTTTTAAAGATGCGAATCTCGTGTTGCAAGATACGTTTCCCATGTGATTTCTGAAATGTGTAATTTCTGGTTATAATGGCCGGAACTTGGATAATCTGTTTATAAATGTTAAAATACACGTTTGTTCATTATTAGTAAATAAACCTCGAGCTTGTATTTGTCTGAACTGCTCACATCTGTTATTGGGGCAATGGCGTCTTTATTTTTAAAGGGACATTACAACAAAATATTTTCTTAAAATGATCCGGAGAGAGAATACATTTTTATACTTTAAAATGTAACTATCAATTTAGATTAATCTTTAGATATCCTTAACAGAAGAAATTGCAATGCACATGGTTGAGCCAATCACACAAGGCATCTCTGTGCATCCACCAATCTTCATCTACTGAGCATATCTAGATATGGTTGTAAAGGAAATTATCAAAATTAATGCTTTAAAATCGATGATAGAATTAAATGTTAATGTTTAAAATTCAATTTTATTTATGATTCCAGAAAGAAACGCTTTATAATTACCGTCCCTTTCATGAGCTAATATGCAATCTTGAATTTGATAAGCTATATGTTCTTTACTGATTTAGATGGATAATACAATGTTAAAACAACGTCATATTTAGTTTTATTCTCTCATTAGCTTTTTTTCAAAGATTTTCTTGACTGAAAACCATATCTAGATAGGCTCTTTTGCTACTGATTGTTGGTTGCACATAGATGCCTTACGTCATTGTCTAACCCATGTGCATTGCTATTTCTTTAACAAAGGATATCTAAAGACTGAATATAATTAGATAATAATAGTACATTTAAATGGTGTTTAAATAAAATATGTATTGTCTATGATTCACTAAATGAAATATTTTTTGAATGTCCCTTTAAGGACCAAACCATTAGGAATATGTGGAGTTAACATTGTATAAAGAAACTAAAGGGGACTGAAAATACATCTAGATATGTGATATCTATCCAAGAGGTAAGGAGAATAATTGGTAGAAATTATTTTTTGATCTATCTATAGTTAAATGACCCTTCAAATGACTCCACTAGAAATGAAAAATAATCAATATTGCATACAATAACTAGCTTGGTCTAAATATGAAATTATCTTACTTTTCATTTACAGATAATTTCAAACATATTTCCGAAAAAATAATTAAAGATGAATAACCTATATTTATTGTAATAATGTTTTAGGATACCTAAGGAAAATCCAAGATATTATTATGTCAATCTAATATTCAACTACACTGTCACTTTAATGTAAGTTAAACACTTTCCTTTCTTAAAAGTGAAATGAACAAAGTTGTTCAGTATAATTTAGACTACATATCCTCGTCATAAACATTTTATGATTTTAACATCTATAAATCACACAATAAAAGCATAGATGTATTTAAGTCCAAATTAAATTGTTGAAAGATTCTTGACTTTAACATTATCTGAACAAGCGGTGTTGATATTTTACATTCAATAAATTAAACAAAATTATTCTATTTTATATCAGGCATGTGCTTCTCAAATAGATGACTAACAGTCATGGGAGTAATATTTTGTTTACTTGTCAGATTAGATGGATATATTTCTTCTTATCTTACTGTGATAGAGATATGTCTCTAAGAATATGTATTTTAATACAAAAAATAGAAGATATAGTATGAAAATAAATTTATTGACAAGAAAATAAATAAAATTGCAACAAAAAAAATGTAATTCATCACAGATGAAACTCTGAAAAAGAAAGAAAAATATTATAAACATTAGTTATTTCATGAAAACGTCTTAAAATATTCATTAAATAGAATAATTGTTAAATCATCTTGTGTCTATGCTCTAACATGTATTTTTTTGGTCTTGATATTAAAAAAAGGTTCATACATGAAATCTATATCTATCCATAATTAGAAATACCATTATATTGTCTAATCAATAGAATTAAACATTAGCCTTTTAAATTAGACAAAATAATGCATATCACATTCTAAAAATCTATTTATATTGTATGCTGGACATAATTGAATGTAATATTTCATGTCCCTTCAAATAATATACCTCTATATCAACTATAAAATGTATTCCTTTGTCTCATTGGTCAGAATGTGAGTCCTCTCTAGCACAAAGTAGGGGTAATGTATGTAAAATAAAGATATTCTAATATAGGACATGTATCTATTCCTATTTCTTTTAACATTCTTCCGTCTGTGGTTCTTAACTAGCATGCATTGTGCAAACTAACCTGGATGTATGGTCTTTAAAAGGCAATTATCTTCAAAATAACAGTTTATCTTCATTAGGTGTCTTATTCCTCATTTTCAAAATAGAGGATTGTGAAATACCATCTACAAGAAAAATAATCTAAGTGTCTCCAATAGGATGCATCCACAGCCTTAGTCCATAAAATTGTTGCCACTTAACATGTGAACGTGTCTTTGTATGGTTTTCAAGGTTAGCACATTTGAAAGACAATGCCAGACATGATCACATTGGTATTCATCACTTTCAATCTGGGATTCTTCACTTTCAGTCTGGGATACTTCACTTTCAGTCTTGAATTCTTCACTTTCAGTCTTGAATTCTTCACTTTCAGTCTTTAGATAAAGTCATCTCCATAATGGCCGAAAAAGTGTAAATAAAAAAAAATAATAGAAGTGTGTGAATTAGTTCTGCAACCCCCCCATTTCTGAAACTATTTCTATCTCTATCTTACTAAGCGTGTGTAGCATCTTGTGTTATGTTCTATAAATCAAGTGTGAAGATGAGTCATACATTGTGCAGACCTAACTTCTGATGTGTGACTTGGAAGCATATAGTCTTGATAGAGGATCCCTTTCTGAGTATCCAAATTTCTAGTAATGTGTAAACTAAATACTACTTTGTAAAATGTATGCCATATGATGTGTGATTGTGCCAAATTCCCACCAGCCACAGTCCATACATTCTTTATACTTACCAGCTGATGTCTTTAAAAACCAGGAGGCGAAGTCGTTACAGGACCCAATGCCAGGAGCATCACCTATAATAATCAAAATAAACTTTTATAATCATTTGATGAACAATCCTAACATGTTTGCACAATTCTCTACTTCTCATTTCCCTAGAATTCACACATATTCGCAATACTCCTATCTAACTTCTAGTATTTACCGTCTGAAGTGGCGTTTGATGATGTTTGCTCTGACATTGAGCCCCTCGTCCCGGAATGGCCCCTCTAGAACAGGATCGTCCTCCTCATCTTGGAGGAGGTGTTGGGGCGCCTGGACGGCCTGAAGCATCCCAGCCCGCTGTGCAATGTTATGCAGGACGCTGCAGGCTATAACGATCTTCGCCACCTTACTAGGGCTGTATTGGAGGGCTCCTCCAGACCTTTCCAGGCATCTTAGTCTCATTTTGAGAAGCCCAAACATCCTCTCTACTACAGCCCTAGTCCGCTTGTGCGCCCTATTATAGCGTTCCTGGGCCTCGTCGGTGGGGTTACGTAACGGCGTAATGAGCGAAGGCCGGCTCATGTAACCAGAATCACCTATAAATAATGAACATAACAAAATGACAAATATTAATAATTTATTTCTAATTATTATATTAAAATACTTTTCATTTGTGTACATGAAAATCCCCTAAAATAAACATTTTCCTTAAAAAAGAATTATATGTTTAAATCGCAATCTCTATCTGCCCATTTAAGCTAAGACATGCTACATATCTGTTTGTAGCTAAAACTAGACATTTGCGGAAAGAGACAATGACATGGTTAAATTGCATTCTCTATCTGCCCATTTAAGCTAAGACATGCTACATATGCGTATTTCGCATAAAGCAGACATTTGCTAAAATAAAATAAAAATGGTTAAATTGCATCCTAGAGCTGCCCATTTAAGGTAAGACATGCTACATATCTGTTTGGAACTAAAACTAGACATTTGCGGAAAGAGACAATGACATGGTTAAATTGCATTCTCTATCTGACCATTTAAGCTAAGATATCCTACATATGCGTATTTCGCATAAAGCAGACATTTGCTAAAATAAAATAAAAATGGTTAAATTGCATCCTAGAGCTGCCCATTTAAGGTAAGACATGCTACATATCTGTTTGGAGCTAAAACTAGACATTTGCGGAAATAGACAATGACATGGTTAAATTGCATTCTCTATCTGCCCATTTAAGCTAAGACATGCTACATATGCGTATTTCGCATAAAGCAGACATTTGCTAAAATAAAATAAAAATGGTTAAATTGCATCCTACAGCTGCCAATTTAAGGTAAGACATGCTACATATCTGTTTGGAGCTAAAACTAGACATTTGCGGAAAGAGACAATGACATGGTTAAATTGCATTCTCTATCTGCCCATTTAAGCTAAGACATGCTACATATGCGTATTTTGCATAAAGCAGACATTTGCTAAAATAAAATAAAAATGGTTAAATTCCATCCTAGAGCTGCCCATTTAAGGTAAGACATGCTACATATCTGTTTGGAGCTAAAACTAGACATTTGCGGAAAGAGACAATGGCATGGTTAAATTGCATTCTCTATCTGACCATTTAAGCTAAGACATGCCACATATCTGTTTTTTAAGACTACAGTGTCAATGGTCTAACTAATTAACCATGTTGTGCACAAGTACTCACCAACAAGCCACCCAGGTGGAACTGTCTTCCTTCAAACTGCTGCCACAGGAATGACTGTCTGAGGATGCGGGCATCATAACAAGCCCCGCCGAAATTCGCACACACCTGCATAATCCTCATCTGTGCGTCACAAACAAACTGCACGTTGAGACTATGGAAGTGTTCGCGATTTCGGAAGGGCTGGTCATGTTCAGGAGCATGCAGCGCAATGTGGGTGCAATCTATTGCTCCCAAGACATTGGGCATTCGAGCGATAGGGAAGAATTCCCTCTTCAGGCACCTCCAATCACCATCATTCTGAGGGAAACCTATGTAACGCTTACTGACTCGTACCATGGCATCCAGAAAGTTGTTAAAAACCACAGAGAAGGTACCCTGAGCAAGCCCATGCATGTACCCCTCTCCAGATTGAAAACTCCTGAAGGCCAGGACGTGTATGCAACTAAGCATCTTGGTCATATCAGGGATTGCCGTTCTCATACGTCTACGTGGCTCCATATGAGGTCTAAGAACATTGTAAAGGCCAATGAGCTGTTCGAGATTGAGCCTATACTTGTCATAAACCTCGAAATCACTCATGTTGTCCAAGGTGGGCCTCACCCTGTGAACACGAGGACCTCAAACCAAATGAGCCCTTTGTCTCTCTTGGAGCCGCTGAGCCCGCCTGATTCTATTGACCACTACTTGTTCAACAGCACCATCAGCATCTAACTGAGCATCATCCATATTTGCCAAGCTAAGCAGCACAAAGCCAAACAGCAGAGCAAACACACAAGGAGTAACAAGGTATGCAAAAACACAAAAGCGATTTGATACAATGTCGATCACAAGGGACGATTTGGCCATGTTGTTTGGGGTTTTTATAGTGCAATTAGTCCAATGGTAGTGAGTTCGTAATAATTGCTGATTGTATACACTTGTTTGTATGTGAGCGGCGCGAATGCTTTCCAAGTGGGCGTTTTTTTAGGTGTTTGCTGAAATTTTGTTTTCCCCCAATGAATCGCAGTGTGAAAGTGTAAAATATCACACATACAGTGCATCTTCATAATGTTTGTTCATATGCATAATAAATACTTATTAAACGCGATCTTATAGTAAAAAGCACACGTCCACGCTAACATGAATGAAAGTGCATACTTGTGTATAATGTGCATAGACATGGCATAGAATCTGATTGATTAATGTTGCTGCAATATTGTTTGTAAATGATAAAGTAACAGCTGACATCTGTAGTATTGTATATATAAGTGATTTACGAGATGTCAATATTGTACACGTCCCATTAAAATCGCTATAATAATGAAGATCTTCCTGCTGACATCTCTAATATCGTATATATAAGTGATTTGCGAGATGTCAATATTGTATGCGTCCCATTAAAATCGCTATAATAATGAAGATCTTCCGGCTGACATCTCGAATATCGTATATATAAGTGATTTGCGAGATGTCAATATTGTACGCGTCCCATTAAAATCGCAATAATAATGATGTTCCAAACTCTTGTTTACGTATATGTAATATTGTAGTATTGAGTGCTAAACTTCTGAAAGGGGCGGTACAGTCCTAAAGCTGTAATGTGTATGGTTGAAGCTTCTAATGACGTCATCATATTAGCAACCTGCTTGTCTAGTTATCAAATCCTCATTGTGTTGTTGTATTTTATTACATTGTTATTGTGTGATGATTAAAAATCAGTGATGTGCGGTGAGGTCAGAGGCTGGTGAGGCAGTGGCTAGGAATCGGATACGCCTTCATTCTTTAGATATCCTTTGTTGAAGAAATAGCCATGCACATGGGGGAGCCAATCGCATGAGGTATGTATATGCAGCCACCAATCAGTAGCTACTGAGCATATTTAGATATGATTTTCAACAAAGGATATCTGATTTTCTTCATTCTTTTGATATCCTTTGTTGAAAATCATATCTAAATATGCGCAGTAGCTAATGAGCATATTTAGATATGATTTCCAAAGGATATCTGATTTTCTTCATTCTTTTGATATCCTTTGTTGAAAATCATATCTAAATATGCGCAGTAGCTATTGAGCATATTTAGATATGATTTTCAACAAAGGATATCTGATTTTCTTCATTCTTTTGATATCCTTTGTTGATAATCATATCTAAATATGCGCAGTAGCTAATGAGCATATTTAGATATGATTTTCAAAGGATATCTTATTTTCTTCATTCTTTTGATATCCTTTGTTGAAAATCATATCTAAATATGCGCAGTAGCTAATGAGCATATTTAGATATGATTTTCAACAAAGGATATCTGATTTTCTTCATTCTTTTGATATCCTTTGTTGAAAATCCTATCTAAATATGCGCATCTACTAGGTGTTCCGTATAGAACCAACTCAGTCACAAAAGTATACTTTATCACTTAGAAGATTATGATTCAACCTTCCCTGAATGTGAATGTTAACTTTAATTGCATTTCAATGCCATGTAGGTGGTGTACATATTGTAAATGTATATTTGGCATAAACAGATAGTCAAGTCAACACCTTTTAACATATATTTACATTTACAGAACAGTGCATTTTTATTGGACAGCTAAAATGAATGCAGGTAAACACATCATTAAGTATGCAGAGTCTGGCAGTCTGCAGTAAGTACAGATACTATTTCTTAACTAATTAGTATTCTTAATGTGATGACATTCAATACAGTTCACACTGCATTATGATTTTACCAAAATGTCAACAGGCAACACTATTTCCCTAAAGTTTTCAGGAAAAGCTTATAGAAGCAGCAACTTCAATGTCTTAGGACAGCATAGCTTGGGAGGTTTGTTCAGCACAGCAAGCATATCATAATAGTTTACCTCCCAACATTTCCAGGAAAGGAAGCAGGTGAGGGAGACTTTTGCACACTGCACAGCCACAGAGAGAGTGTGTAGGTGTCTTGTAGGTGAGGCTACAATTCCCGCGCTTTACAGGCCTGACTGTTTATGTTTTGATGTTTTGATCTCAACTGCACTCATGGCTGCACTGACTGCAGCCTTATTTTACAAAATACACCGACCCGGTCCCACGTTCAGAACGTCTTACTCTTACTATTTTTTTTAGTAACTGTTTTTGTCAGTGCTAGCCGCTAGGGATGCACCGAAATGAAAATTCTGGACCGAAACCGATACCGAAAATTCAGGATGATCCTGGCCGAAAACCGAAACGAAACCGAAATTGTTTTTTTCTTTTTTAACTACAGTGTGTGTGTGTGTGTAGCTGAGAGAGCTTGTAGGCGGGAAAGCTCCAATAAATGGACATTTTCACTTGTACAGTAGGGCGTGATCTGCAGTGAAACTGGAGCTCTATAAGGGAGAGCGTGGTTATAGCCAGACAACAATACGAGGTGGGCATGTGTTTTGTTTTTGGGTATAGTTATCCGTGCGATGAGCGTGGCTGCACCTGATCGTCTCTCATCGTATCTCTGCCTAGTTCCTGGTTCGGGTCTCACACTGACCCGTCAGATTATATGTCCAGAGCCCCAAATGGAGTCTGCCTGTCACCTATCACCAGGACCACTGGACTTAGCTACAACCTTACGTGCAAGGTGGTTATAGAAAGTTACCGTGCTTTTTTGTTTACACTGTCTGGTGGGTGCTAATTTGTACCAACTGTGTGCGAGCTTGGGGCTTATGCTTATAAAGTGTGCACGCATATTTGCCTCAGGCGAATAGAATGTCTACGCACAAGAGGCTGATGTATGAGCACTGTATATAAGGCTTTAAAGATATTCACTGTGTGTGCTTAGGGCTGTGTCTGATAATATCAAGTGTTTATAAACATGTTACTTATCCTCCTTTGATATTTGTATTCACTATTCTGAACTTTGGTTTCCTTCTCTGCTAGTTTCAAATATCATCATGTAATGGTACTTATGTGTGTGCTCTGTGTACCATGCCATTGCTGTGCTGCTCACCTTATGCTAAGGATAGACATGTAACTCAATAGAACAGGGGAGGGCTGTACATTTTTAGCCATTTTGGTCCTCTTTGGGCCGAAATTGGAATTGCACATTTTCGGCGGCCCAAATTTTGGTGCATCGCTAGTATTATTCTTTATTTAGTTCTGTGTAACAGAATCACATTTAACCGTTTTTGTTTTGTTACCAATTATCAAAATAAAGTATAGTCCTAGAAAACTATTATTATATGCAAAACAGTAAGTCAAGTAATGAACTCAAACAGCAGCTCTAGGCTGGCATCAAATTTAAAATATGCTACACAATAATTTTGCCGAAAATAAAAGGCAAAAAAACCGAAAACCGAAATAACAAAAAATGCTATTTTCGGCCGAAACTTTCTGCGGCCGAAATTTCGGTGCATCCCTACTAGCCGCTATTATACTGTGTGTGTTTTTCAAACCAATTTATAAAATATGACATTTATTAAAATAACCGCGTTAAACTAGGTTAATAAATGTCATAACTTATAAATTGGTGTGAAAAACACCACAGTATAACTATAGCTGCCACTGACAAAAACAGTTACTAAAAAATAGTAAAAGTAGTAACACGTTCTGAAGTCTGTCTGAATGAGTCACGAGTACATTTTGCTGCTGCTGCCTAACTGCCAAGTTTGCCAACAATCATCTGCCAACAGTGCCTGCCAAGTGCCAATCCAATGCCTTAACCAATTCCTTCCAATAACCATAACACAATTCCTGTGTTATACATTTGAATTTACTATATTCCAATCCAAAAATATAAATATGTAATAGCAGCAGCACCGCCAGCCACGTCTTGAGAGAATATTTGAGTATATGAAGTAAATTCTATTTAGTTGTTTGAGTTGATTTGTCTCAAATAAATAACATTACTCAAAAATATAGGTTTCTCCATGACTTTTAAAATAGAAAACACACTGAGGTGTCCTTTAAGTTTAAAATATTTTCAGGTATGTAGACCACTGATTTAGTTCAAAAGGTTTTGCAGAATGTTTCATTACATATCAGTCATATTTTACTTCCATTTATTAAATTTAAACTCAGTGTAAAAATTCTGATTTCCAGCAGATATGACTAATAAAAAGGAAAAACATTTCTTAGGAGAAACAGATTTTTTTCCCCCATAAAAAATAAGGACACAGATACAGCTATTACAAAAAGAAACGCATGAAGTGCTTAGGCATCATTGGTGGTAATAGACAATTGAAAGCAGTTATGCTAATTGGACAGGAAATTTCTACTACATGCTGGGCAAATGACCCTGAACGTTTCAGTTTCTCTCTAATAGAAAGTTAAAATTCACATGAAAAAAATATTGTGGAGCCAGATATAGTACTCTTTAAAAGCAATAACTATCTAGAAAGCAAGTTTTTTAGGATTTTATTTCATTCATGGCCTTTGGAACCACATATATATCTACTTTTAAAACTACTTCAAGCTCTCTGTTCTAATAACATCACACAGAGCCGACAGCATAGTATGTTTCAAAAGGATAAAAGTAATGAAATGGAATCAGCTTCGTTTTATTCTAATACTTTGGGAAAATTCCAATTGAACAAGGCAGCTCAAATTGGAATTTTTTTTACCCAAAAAAGAAGGCTTTTGATCTCACTGCAGTGAAACAGGGCAAATGTTTCAGTTTGAGCAGGTTATAGTCTTCTTTTTTTTGCGTGCAAATCAAATTTACATTTCCATGTATTCCTAAGTGCCTTTAAAATTATTTATCTAGATATTTATTTATTTCTGTGCAGCCCCAACTGAGCAATGAGTGGTTGGTAATTCCCATGTCTGTCTTTTTTCAGGTTCCTGAGCCACCTACCTAAGAAAGAATATGCGCCATTAACCAATAACCATAACACAATTCCTGAAGGCTGAAACACTTCGATGCTGGCTGAGGGAAATTTTATGATGATATAGTATATTATATTTAATAAATATACTATATCATCATAAAATTTCACTCAGCCAGCATCGAAGTGTTTCAGCCTTCAGGAATTGTGTTATGCTTATTGGTTAATGGCGCATATTCTTTAGGTAGGTGGGGCGGTGCTAATTATTACTGTATTATTTTTTACATGATAATAAATATTTATTATCATGTAAAAAATAATACAGTAATAATTAGCACCGCCACATACCTAAAGAATATGCGCCATTAACCAATAAGCATAACACAATTCCTGAAGGCTGAAACAAGTTCGATGCTGGGGCTCATCAGCTAAGTGAAATTTATTGAGTAAATAATATGTAATAAATTAGCACCGCCACCGCCACCTACCTAAAGAATTATATGCGCCAAAGTGCTAAGTAGACTTAGTCTTCTACTGCATGCTCAGTGCTGTCTTCTTTGAAGTTCACCCGTCACGACCACACTGACTGATGTCTGAGACTGATGACGGCTGTACGGTGACAGACGCTGAAGCATGCCTTGATTTCTTCCCGCCCGGCACTCAGCACAATAGACTCAGACTTGCTGATGTCTGATTGGCTGAGAGGCGGCCACGGCTCCCGAGGGAGGCTTTCAGAGTCAAGCCTCCGGTGGGAGCAGTATGGGCTGCAAGAGAGCACTGCAATGGCACTTGCAGTTCTGCGGCCAAAGGGGTGCGTTAGCTACGCGTGCTTTTTTTCTCCCGCACCTTTTAAATACAGCTGGTATTTAGAGTTCACAGAATGGCTGCGTTAGGCTCCAAAAAGGGAGCGTATAGCATATTTACCGCCACTGCAACTCTAGATACCAGCGTTGCTTACGGACGCGGCCAGCTTCAAAAACGTGCTCGTGCACGATTCCCCCATAGAAAACAATGGGGCTGTTTGAGCTGAAAAAAAACCTAGCACCTGTAAAAAAGCAGCGTTCAGCTCCTAAAGCAGCCCCATTGTTTGCTATGCGGAAACACTTCCTAAGTCTGCACCTAACACCCTAACATGAACCCCGAGTCTAAACACCCCTAACCTTACACTTATTAACCCCTAATCTGCCGCCCCCGCTATCGCTGACCCCTGCATATTATTATTAACCCCTAATCTGCCGCTCCTTACACCGCCGCCAGCTACATTATACCTATGTACCCCTAATCTGCTGCCCCTAACACCACCGACCCCTATATTATATTTATTAACCCCTAATCTGCCCCCCTCAATGTCGCCTCCACCTGCCTACACTTATTAACCCCTAATCTGCCGAGCTGACCGCACCGCTACTATAATAAAGTTATTAACCCCTAATCCGCCTCACTCCCGCCTCAATAACCCTATAATAAATAGTATTAACCCCTAATCTGCCCTCCCTAACATCGCCGACCCCTAACTTCAAGTATTAACCCCTAATCTGCCGATCGGAGATCACCGCTACTCTAATAAATTTTTTAACCCCTAAAGCTAATTCTAACCCTAACCCTAACACCCCCCTAAATTAAATATAATTTTATTCTAACGAAATAAATTTACTCTTATTAAATAAATTATTCCTATTTAAATCTAAATACTTACCTGTAAAATAAACCCTAATATGGCTACAATATAAATAATAATTATATTGTAGCTATTTTAGGATTAATATTTATTTTACAGGCAACTTTGTATTTATTTTAACCAGGTACAATAGCTATTAAATAGTTAAGAACTATTTAATAGTTACCTAGTTAAAATAATTACAAAATTACCTGTAAAATAAATCCTAACCTAAGTTACAATTAAACCTAACACTACACTATCAATAAATTAATTAAATAAAATACCTACAATTATCTACAATTAAACCTAACACTACACTATCAATAAATTAATTAAATAAAATACCTACAAATAAATACAATTAAATAAACTAACTAAAGTACAAAAAATAAAAAAGAACTAAGTTACAAAAAATAAAAAAATATTTACAAACATTAGAAAAATATTACAATAATTTTAAACTAATTACACCTACTCTAAGCCCCCTAATAAAATAACAAAGCCCCCCAAAATAAAAAAATGCCCTACCCTATTCTAAATTAAAAAAGTTCAAAGCTCTTTTACCTTACCAGCCCTTAAAAGGACCTTTTGTGGGGCATGCCCCAAAGAATTCAGCTCTTTTGCCTGTAAAAAAACACATACAATACCCCCCCAACATTAAAACCCACCACCCACATACCCCTAATCTAACCCAAACCCCCCTTAAATAAACCTAACACTAAGCCCTTGAAGATCTCCCTACCTTGTCTTCACCTCACCGGGTCCCGATCTGTCCAGAAGAGCCTCCGATGTCTTGATCCAAGCCCAAGCGGGGGGCTGAAGAGTGACGTCCATCCTCGGGCTGAAGTCTGGATCCAAGCGGTGGCTGAAGAAATCCAATATCGGGCTGAAGTCGGAAGTCCATCAGTCCATCAAGGGGGCTTAGAGTAGGTGTAATTAGTTTAAAATTGTTGTAATATTTTTCTAATGTTTGTAAATATTTTTTTATTTTTTGTAACTTAGTTCTTTTTTATTTTTTGTACTTTAGTTAGTTTATTTAATTGTATTTATTTGTAGGTATTTTATTTAATTAATTTATTGATAGTGTAGTGTTAGGTTTAATTGTAGATAATTGTAGGTATTTTATTTAATTAATTTATTGATAGTGTAGTGTTAGGTTTAATTGTAACTTAGGTTAGGATTTATTTTACAGGTAATTTTGTAATTATTTTAACTAGGTAACTATTAAATAGTTCTTAACTATTTAATAGCTATTGTACCTGGTTAAAATAAATACAAAGTTGCCTGTAAAATAAATATTAATCCTAAAATAGCTACAATATAATTATTATTTATATTGTAGCTATATTAGGGTTTATTTTACAGGTAAGTATTTAGATTTAAATAGGAATAATTTATTTAATAAGAGTTAATTTATTTCGTTATAATAAAATTATATTTAATTTAGGGGGGTGTTAGGGTTAGAATTAGCTTTAGGGGTTAAAAAATTTATTAGAGTAGCGGTGAGCTCCGATCGGCAGATTAGGGGTTAATACTTGAAGTTAGGTGTCGGCAATGTTAGGGAGGGCAGATTAGGGGTTAATACTATTTATTATAGGGTTATTGAGGCAGGAGTGAGGCGGATTAGGGGTTAATAACTTTATTATAGTAGCGGTGCGGTCCGCTCGGCAGATTAGGGGTTAATAAGTGTAGGCAGGTGGAGGCGACGTTGAGGGGGGCAGATTAGGGGTTAATAAATATAATATAGGGGTTGGCGGTGTTAGACGCAGCAGATTAGGGGTACATAGCTATAATGTAGCTTGCGGTGGTGTACGGAGCGGCAGATTAGGGCTTAATAATAATATGCAGGGGTCAGCGATAGCGGGGGCGGCATATTAGGGGTTAATAAATATAATATAGGGGTCGGCGGTTTTAGGGGCAGCAGATTAGGGGTTACATAGGTGGCAGCGGTGTGCGGCCGGCAGATTAGGGGTTAAACATTTTTAATAGAGTGGCGGCGATGTGGGGGGACCTAGGTTTAGGGGTACATAGGTAGTTTATGGGTGTTAGTGTACTTTAGAGCACAGTAGTTAAGAGCTTTATAAACCAGCGTTAGCCCAGAAAGCTCTTAACTACTGACTTTTTTCTGCGGCTGGAGTCTTGTCTAACGCTCACTTCAGCCACGACTCTAAATACCGGCGTTAGAAAGAGCCCATTGAAAAGATAGGATACGCAATTGACGTAAGGGGATCTGCGGTATGGAAAAGTCGCGGCTGGAAAGTGAGCGTTAGACCCTTTCCTGACTGACTCCAAATACCAGAGGGCGGTAAAAACCAGCGTTAGGAGCCTCTAACGCTGGTTTTGACGGCTACCGCCCAACTCTAAATCTAGCCGTTAGTTAATTAACTTCTCATATATTTTTTTTGCAATGGACATTAATCGCCTCTTGATTAATTTGCAATGCAATGGACATTAATCACCTGCTTTTCCCCACACTCCCTTGAAAGGACAAAAAAGCAATAACCTAGGCTTTCAAAATGTCCAAACCAGCTGTTTATTATGCAACATTTGCAGGATTTACATGTACAAAAACTTTTTCACAAAAGCAAGTCTATAATGTTCTATTGCAGGGTACCATATGGGCATAATTGTACAATTAGTTATACATAAACAGTATCCAAGTATCCAGTTATTACTCTGATAAACTGTACGGTTAAACTTCGGAGCCCCTTCAGTTGCAGGTTCGCACGAGCGAGCCTGCAGCAGAGCATTAAAGGGACAGTATACACTCATTTTCTTATAACTGCATGTAATAGACACTACTATAAAGAATAAGATGCACAGATACTGATATAAAAATCCAGTATTAAACTGTTTAAAAACTTACTTAGAAGCTCTCAGTTTAGCTCTGTTGAAAAGGTAGCTGGAAAGCCCACTGCAAGTGGCAAATAAGACCCTCCCCCTCCCCCTTCTTTTGCATATGAAAAGACCCTTTACACAAACAGAAGCAAGCTGGAGTAGGTAGCTGACAGTATTCACATAAAACTTTGGGGCTTGGTTAGGAGTCTGAAAGCAATGTTATTTAAAAATAAGCAAAACTATACATTTTTTTTACAAAAAAAACTTTATGGGCTATATAAATTGATCATCTACAAAATATTTATGCAAAGAAAAAATGAGTGTATAATGTCCCTTTAAGAAGCAGCGGTCATCATTTCACTTGTGAATTGGCGTATGTCAATTCTCCCAGACTATTCCAGCTGATGAGGTTGCACACTTCAATTGGTATGCAATGCCAGGTTGTCAAAATTCAACTGAACTTACTATGCAGTTTTCTTGCCAATGCTCATGTTTCAGAGCAGCAATGACAAGTAATACATACAGGTTAACGTATTAGATAACAATCAACATTTGGCATAGTGTTGCAATGAAAGTGTGTTATATAAAGTTTAAGGAAAGATTGCGTTTCCTCATGTGAGCCGATTGGCTAGATAGATGGGGAGAAAAAAGGTTAGTGTTACACAACAGAAGGTTATATTGATCGTCTCAGCAACTAGACTGAGTGCAGGGGACTCAGGGTTACCATTTAGTAAGGATTAGTAATGCCTATCCAATCATTTTAGCATAACACTATGCCACTCATATTATATTATATGTGCCTCCCATTAACACTGTGCCACTCATATTATATTATATGTGCCTCCCATTAACACTGTGCCACTCATATTATATTATATGTGCCTCCCATTAACACTGTGCCACTCATATTATATTATATGTGCCTCCCATTAACACTGTGCCACTCATATTATATTATATGTGCCTCCCATTAACACTGTGCCACTCATATTATATTATATGTACCTCCCATTAACACTATGGCCTATATTTATCAAGACCTCGCTGAATACGGCGAGCAATACGCTTCCCGTATTCAGTATTGCACCAGCCGCTCACAAGAGCTGCTGGTGCAACGCTGCCCCCTGCAGACTGGCGGTCAATTGGCCGCCAGCAGTGGGGTGTCAATCAGCCTGATCGTACTCGATCGGGTTGATTTCCGGCGATGTCTGTCCGCCTGCTCTAAGCAGGCGGACAGGTTATGGAGCAGCGGTCTTTGTGACCGCTGCTTCATAACTGTTGTTTCTGGCAAGCCTGTAGGCTCGCCAGAAACATGGGCATCAAGCTCCATTCGGAGCTTGATAAATATGCCCCTATGCCACTCATATTATATGTACCTCCCATGATATAAGTACCTCCCATTAACACTATGCCACTTATATTATGTTATATGTACCTCCCATTAACACTATGCCACTCATATTATGTTATATGTACCTCCCATTAACACTATGCCACTAATATTATGTTATATGCACCTCCCATTAACACTATGCCACTCATATTATATTATATGTGCCTCACATTAACACTGTGCCACTCATTTTATATTATATGTGCCTCCCATTAACACTGTGCCACTCATATTTTATTATATGTACCTCACATTGACACTGTGCCACTCATTTTATATTATACTAGTCCTAGGCAATTTTTTGCAGTACAGCGGTCCCACCCCTTGCTCTCTCTCCCTCCCCCTCTCTTTTGCTCTCTCTCTCTCCCTCCCCCCTCTCTTTTGCTCTCTGTCCCTCCCCCTCTCTTTTGCGCTCTCTCTCTCCCCCCTTTCTTTTGCGCTCTCTCCCCCCTCTCTTTTGCGCTCTCTCTCTCCCCCTCTCTTTTGCGCTCTCTCTCTTCCCCCTCTCTTTTGCACTCTCTCTCTCCCCTTCTCTTTTGCGCTCTCTCTCTCCCCCTCTATTTTACGCTCTCCCTCCCCCCTCTCTATCTCCCTCCCCCCCTCTCTCTATCTCCCTCCCCCCCTCTCTTTCTCCCTCCCCCCTCTCTCTCCCTCCCCCCCTCTCTCTCCCTCCCCCCCTCTCTCTCCCTCCCCCCTCTCATTCTCTCCCTCCCCCTCTCTCTCCCTCCCCCCTCTCTCTCTCTCTCCCTCCCCGCTCTCTCTCTCCCTCCCCCCCTCTTTCTCTCCCTCCCCCCCCTCTCTCTCTCTCTCTCTCCCCCCCTCTCTCCCTCCCCCCCTCACCCCCCCTCTCTCTCCCTCCCCCCTCTCTCTCCCTCCCCCCCCCTCTTTCTCCCTCCCTTCCTCTCTCTCTCCCTCCCCCCCCTTTCTCTCTCCCTCCCCCCCTCTCTCTCCCTCACCCCCTCTCTCTCCCTCACCCCCTCTCTCTCCCTCACCCCCTCTCTCTCCCTCCCCCCTATCTCTCCCTCCCCCTCTCTCTCTCTCTCCCCCCCCCTCTCTCTCTCCCTCCCCCCTCTCTCTCTCTCCCTCCCCCTCTCTCTCCCTCCCCCCCTCTCTCTCTCTCTCTCTCTCCCCCCTCTCTTTTTATCTCTCCCCCCCTCTCTCTATATCTCTCCCCTCTCTATCTCTCTCCCCTCTCTTTTTATCTCTCCCCCTCTCTATCTCTCTCCCCTTTATCTTGCGAGCGACCGCGCCCGGCCACGCCCCATCATGCGCAGGCACGCCCCTTCACAGACCT
Organism: Bombina bombina; assembly: GCF_027579735.1. Lineage (NCBI taxonomy): Eukaryota > Metazoa > Chordata > Amphibia > Anura > Bombinatoridae > Bombina > Bombina bombina. Next base: position 279,476,511 of record NC_069504.1, read on the forward strand.
TCCAGTCCGGCCACGCTCCCTTCACATCCGGTCACACCCCCGATCACGCCCGGCCACGCCCACCACTGCCGCAGATCAGGTAGGGATCTCAAAGGCCATGTGCTGTCTCTACTGCACATGACAGCTTCGGACAAACACACTTGGCCTTTTATATAATAGGATGTGCCTCACATTAACACTGTGCCACTCATATTATATGTTCCTCACATTAACACTGTGCCACTCATTTTATATTATACAGGGAGTGCAGAATTATTAGGCAAGTTGTATTTTTGAGGATTAATTTTATTATTGAACAACAACCATGTTCTCAATGAACCCAAAAAACTCATTAATATCAAAGCTGAATATTTTTGGAAGTAGTTTTTAGTTTGTTTTTAGTTATAGCTATTTTAGGGGGATATCTGTGTGTGCAGGTGACTATTACTGTGCATAATTATTAGGCAACTTAACAAAAAACAAATATATACCCATTTCAATTATTTATTTTTACCAGTGAAACCAATATAACATCTCAACATTCACAAATATACATTTCTGACATTCAAAAACAAAACAAAAACAAATCAGTGACCAATATAGCCACCTTTCTTTGCAAGGACACTCAAAAGCCTGCCATCCATGGATTCTGTCAGTGTTTTGATCTGTTCACCATCAACATTGCGTGCAGCAGCAACCACAGCCTCCCAGACACTGTTCAGAGAGGTGTACTGTTTTCCCTCCTTGTAAATCTCACATTTGATGATGGACCACAGGTTCTCAATGGGGTTCAGATCAGGTGAACAAGGAGGCCATGTCATTAGATTTTCTTCTTTTATACCCTTTCTTGCCAGCCACGCTGTGGAGTACTTGGACGCGTGTGATGGAGCATTGTCCTGCATGAAAATCATGTTTTTCTTGAAGGATGCAGACTTCTTCCTGTACCACTGCTTGAAGAAGGTGTCTTCCAGAAACTGGCAGTAGGACTGGGAGTTGAGCTTGACTCCATCCTCAACCCGAAAAGGCCCCACAAGCTCATCTTTGATGATACCAGCCCAAACCAGTACTTCACCTCCACCTTGCTGGCGTCTGAGTCGGACTGGAGCTCTCTGCCCTTTACCAATCCAGCCACGGGCCCATCCATCTGGCCCATCAAGACTCACTCTCATTTCATCAGTCCATAAAACCTTAGAAAAATCAGTCTTGAGATATTTCTTGGCCCAGTCTTGACGTTTCATCTTGTTTGTCTTGTTCAGTGGTGGTCGTCTTTCAGCCTTTCTTACCTTGGCCATGTCTCTGAGTATTGCACACCTTGTGCTTTTGGGCACTCCAGTGATGTTGCAGCTCTGAAATATGGCCAAACTGGTGGCAAGGGGCATCTTGGCAGCTGCACGCTTGACTTTTCTCAGTTCATGGGCAGTTATTTTGCGCCTTGGTTTTTCCACACGCTTCTTGTGACCCTGTTGACTATTTTGAATGAAACGCTTGATTGTTTCGATGATCACGCTTCAGAAGCTTTGCAATTTTAAGAGTGCTGCATCCCTCTGCAAGATATCTCACTATTTTTGACTTTTCTGAGCCTGTCAAGTCCTTCTTTTGACCCATTTTGCCAAAGGAAAGGAAGTTGCCTAATAATTATGCACACCTGATATAGGGTGTTGATGTCATTAGACCACACCTCTTCTCATTACAGAGATGCACATCACCTAATATGCTTAATTGGTAGTAGGCTTTCGAGCCTATACAGCTTGGAGTAAGACAACATGCATAAAGAGGATGATGTGGTCAAAATACTAATTTGCCTAATAATTCTGCACTCCCTGTATGTTCCTCATATTAACACTGTGCCACTCATTGTATATGATATGTACCTCACATTAACACTGGGCCACTCATATTATATTATATGTACCTCACATTAACACTGTGCCACTCATATTATATTATATGTGCCTCATATTAACACTGTGCCACTCATTTTATTTTGTATGTACCTCACATTAACACTGTGCCAATTATTTTATATGTAGCTCACATTAACACTGTGCCACTCATATTATATTATTATATGTACCTCATATTAACACTGTGCCACTCATATTGTATTATATGTACCTCATATTAACACTGTGCTACTCATATTGTATTATATGTACCTCATATTAACACTGGGCTACTCATATTGTATTATATGTGCCTCACATTAACACTCTGCCACTCATATTATATTATATGTGCCTCACATTAACACTGTGCCACTCATTTTATATTATATGTGCCTCATATTAACACTGTGCCACCCATTTTATATCATATGTACCTCATATTAACACAATGCCACTCATATTATATTATATGTGCCTCATATTAACACTGTGCCACTCATATTGTATTATATGTGCCTCATATTAACACTGTGCCACTCATATTGTATTATATGTGCCTCATATTAACACTGTGCCACTCATTTTAACACGAAGCCACTCATATTAAATTATATGTGCCTCATATTAACACTGTGCCACTCATATTGTATTATATGTGCCTCATATTAACACTGTGCCACTCATTTTATATTATATGTACCTCATATTAACACAATGCCACTCATATTGTATTATATGTGCCTCATATTAACACTGTGACACTCATTTTAACACAATGCCACTCAAATTAAATTATATGTGCCTCACATTAACACTGGGCCACTCATTTTATATCATATGTACCCAGACATCCCAACCTGAAAAAACTCATTTCAGGGAGGTGGCTTCACCTGCTACTGCGCCGCAACCGCCCCCCCCCCCTCCCAGTTATATATTGGACACCTTGAAACCCTAAATAAGATAGAGACTTATTATTAACGTAGCTTCCCACTAAAGTCACATTTAAAAATTTGTATTGCACAACCACATACAACAAATCTTTTCTCCAGTTATCTATGCTTGTTGAATGCTTAAATATTTTAGAATACGAAGTTGAATTACGTGCAGTAAATAATGTAGTATCTGTGTTTTATTTTATTAGAATCAGTGAGGGCTTTTTGGTTACTGATGCATGCTTTGAGGGTTCTATAACGTCCCAGCAACTAAAGACATTCCTTAAAGGGACACTTTTCCGGATTTGGGCCAAATTGGATCATGGCACTTGGAATTTCAGGGAGAATGCATTCCATTTGCTGGCATCAGGGAGCCGCTATTACAATCAGGGAGACTCCCTGAACTTCTGTGTACCTCATATTAACACAATGCCACTCGTATTATATTGTATGTGCCTCACAGTAACACTGTGCCAATTATTTTATATGTAGCTCACATTAACACTGTGCCACTCATATTATATTATATGTACCTCATATTAACACTGTGCCACTCATATTATATTATATGTACCTCACATTAACACTGTGCCACTCATATATATGTGCCTCACATTAACACTGTGCCACTCATATTATATTATATGTACCTCGTATTAACACTGTGCCACACATATTATATGTACCTCACATTAACACTGTGCCACTCATAGTATATTATATGTACCTCACATTAACACTGTGCCACTCATTTTATATTGTATGTACCTCACATTAACACTGTGCCACTCATATTATATTATATGTACCTCACATTAACACTGTGCCACTCATATTATATTATATGTACCTCACATTAACACTGTGCCACTCATATATATGTGCCTCACATTAACACTGTGCCACTCATATTATATTATATGTACCTCGTATTAACACTGTGCCACTCATATATATGTGCCTCACATTAACACTGTGCCACTCATATTATATTATATGTACCTCGTATTAACACTGTGCCACTCATATATATGTGCCTCACATTAACACTGTGCCACTCATATTATATTATATGTACCTTGTATTAACACTGTGCCACTCATAATATATTATATGTACCACACATTAACACTGTGCTACTCATATATATGTGCCTCACATTAACACTGTGCCACTCATATTATATTATATTATATGTACCTCGTATTAACACTGTGCCACTCATATTATATTATATGTACCTCACATTAACACTGGGCCACTCATATTATATTATATGTACCTCAAATTAACACTGTGCCACTCATATTATATTATATGTACCTCGTATTAACACTGTGCCACTCATATTATATTATATGTACCTCGTATTAACACTGTGCCACTCATATTATATTATATGTACCTCATATTAACACTGTGCCACTCATATTATATTATACGTAGCTCACATTAACACTGTGCTACTCATATATATGTGCCTCACATTAACACTGTGCCACTCATATTATATTATATGTACCTCGTATTAACACTGTGCCACTCATATTATATTATATGTACCTCACATTAACACTGTGCTACTCATATATATGTGCCTCACATTAACACTGTGCCACTCATATTATATTATATGTACCTCGTATTAACACTGTGCCACTCATATTATATTATATGTACCTCATATTAACACTGTGCCACTCATATTATATTATATGTACCTCGTATTAACACTGTGCCACTCATATTATATTATATATACCTCACATTAACACTGTGCCACTCATATATATGTGCCTCACATTAACACTGTGCCACTCATATTATATTATATGTACCTCACATTAACACTGTGCCACTCATATTATATTATATGTACCTCATATTAACACTGTGCCACTCATATTGTATTATATGTACCTCACATTAACACTGTGCCACTCATATTATATTATATGTACCTCACATTTACACTGTGCCACTCATTTTATATTATATGTACCTCATATTAACACTGTGCCACTCATATTATATTATATGTAGCTCACATTAACACTGTGCCACTCATATTGTATTATATCTACCTCACATTAACACTGTGCTACTCATATATATGTGCCTCACATTAACACTGTGCCACTCATATTATATTATATGTACCTCACATTAACACTGTGCCACTCATATTATATTATATGTACCTCATATTAACACTGTGCCACTCATATTATATTATATGTACCTCACATGAACACTGTGCCACTCATATTATATTATATGTACCTCACATTAACACTGTGCCACTCATATTGTATTATATGTACCTCACATTAACACTGTGCCACCCATATTATATTATATGTACCTCATATTAACACTGTGCCACTCATATTGTATTATATGTAGCTCACATTAACACTGTGCCACTCATATTGTATTATATCTACCTCACATTAACACTGTGCTACTCATATATATGTGCCTCACATTAACACTGTGCTACTCATATTATATTATATGTACCTCACATTAACACTGTGCCACTCATATTATATTATATGTACCTCATATTAACACTGTGCCACTCATATTATATTATATGTACCTCACATGAACACTGTGCCACTCATATTATATTATATGTACCTCACATTAACACTGTGCCACTCATATTGTATTATATGTACCTCACATTAACACTGTGCCACTCATATTGTATTATATGTACCTCACATTAACACTGTGCCACTCATATTATATTATATGTGCCTCATATTAACACTGTGCCACTCATATTATATTCTATGTACCTCACATTAACACTGTGCCACTCATATTGTATTATATGTACCTCACATTAACACTGTGCCACTCATATTATATTATATGTACCTCATATTAACACTGTGTCACTCATATTATATTATATGTACCTCATATTAACACTGTGCCACTCATATTATATTATATGTACCTCATATTAACACTGTGCCACTCATATTATATTATACGTAGCTCACATTAACACTGTGCTACTCATATTATATTATACGTAGCTCACATTAACACTGTGCTACTCATATATATGTGCCTCACATTAACACTGTGCCACTCATATTATATTATATGTACCTCGTATTAACACTGTGCCACTCATATTATATTATATGTACATCACATTAACACTGTGCTACTCATATATATATGTGCCTCACATTAACACTGTGCCACTCATATTATATTATATGTACCTCGTATTAACACTGTGCCACTCATATTATATTATATGTACCTCATATTAACACTGTGCCACTCATATTATATTATATGTACCTCGTATTAACACTGTGCCACTCATATTATGTTATATGTACCTCACATTAACACTGTGCCACTCATATATATGTGCCTCACATTAACACTGTGCCACTCATATTGTATTATATGTAGCTCATATTAACACTGTGCCACTCATATTGTATTATATGTACCTCATATTAACACTGTGCCACTCATATTATATTATATGTACCTCGTATTAACACTGTGCCACTCATATTATATTATATGTACCTCGTATTAACACTGTGCCACTCATATTATATTATATGTACCTCATATTAACACTGTGCCACTCATATTATATTATATGTACCTCGTATTAACACTGTGCCACTCATATTATATTATATGTACCTCACATTAACACTGTGCCACTCATATATATGTGCCTCACATTAACACTGTGCCACTCATATTATATTATATGTACCTCACATTAACACTGTGCCACTCATATTATATTATATGTACCTCATATTAACACTGTGCCACTCATATTGTATTATATGTACCTCACATTAACACTGTGCCACTCATATTATATTATATGTACCTCACATTTACACTGTGCCACTCATATTATATTATATGTAGCTCACATTAACACTGTGCCACTCATATTGTATTATATCTACCTCACATTAACACTGTGCTACTCATATATATGTGCCTCACATTAACACTGTGCCACTCATATTATATTATATGTACCTCACATTAACACTGTGCCACTCATATTATATTATATGTACCTCATATTAACACTGTGCCACTCATATTATATTATATGTACCTCACATGAACACTGTGCCACTCATATTATATTATATGTACCTCACATTAACACTGTGCCACTCATATTGTATTATATGTACCTCACATTAACACTGTGCCACCCATATTATATTATATGTACCTCATATTAACACTGTGCCACTCATATTGTATTATATGTAGCTCACATTAACACTGTGCCACTCATATTGTATTATATCTACCTCACATTAACACTGTGCTACTCATATATATGTGCCTCACATTAACACTGTGCTACTCATATTATATTATATGTACCTCACATTAACACTGTGCCACTCATATTATATTATATGTACCTCATATTAACACTGTGCCACTCATATTATATTATATGTACCTCACATTAACACTGTGCCACTCATATTGTATTATATGTACCTCACATTAACACTGTGCCACTCATATTGTATTATATGTACCTCACATTAACACTGTGCCACTCATATTATATTATATGTGCCTCATATTAACACTGTGCCACTCATATTATATTCTATGTACCTCACATTAACACTGTGCCACTCATATTGTATTATATGTACCTCACATTAACACTGTGCCACTCATATTATATTATATGTACCTCATATTAACACTGTGTCACTCATATTATATTATATGTACCTCATATTAACACTGTGTCACTCATATTGTATTATATGTGCCTCACATTAACACTGTGCCACTCATATTATATTATATGTACCTCGTATTAACACTGTGCCACTCATATTATATTATATGTACATCACATTAACACTGTGCTACTCATATATATGTGCCTCACATTAACACTGTGCCACTCATATTATATTATATGTACCTCGTATTAACACTGTGCCACTCATATTATATTATATGTACCTCATATTAACACTGTGCCACTCATATTATATTATATGTACCTCGTATTAACACTGTGCCACTCATATTATGTTATATGTACCTCACATTAACACTGTGCCACTCATATATATGTGCCTCACATTAACACTGTGCCACTCATATTGTATTATATGTAGCTCATATTAACACTGTGCCACTCATATTGTATTATATGTACCTCATATTAACACTGTGCCACTCATATTATATTATATGTACCTCGTATTAACACTGTGCCACTCATATTATATTATATGTACCTCGTATTAACACTGTGCCACTCATATTATATTATATGTACCTCATATTAACACTGTGTCACTCATATTATATTATACGTAGCTCACATTAACACTGTGCTACTCATATATATGTGCCTCACATTAACACTGTGCCACTCATATTATATTATATGTACCTCGTATTAACACTGTGCCACTCATATTATATTATATGTACATCACATTAACACTGTGCTACTCATATATATGTGCCTCACATTAACACTGTGCCACTCATATTATATTATATGTACCTCGTATTAACACTGTGCCACTCATATTATATTATATGTACCTCATATTAACACTGTGCCACTCATATTATATTATATGTACCTCGTATTAACACTGCGCCACTCATATTATGTTATATGTACCTCACATTAACACTGTGCCACTCATATATATGTGCCTCACATTAACACTGTGCCACTCATATTATATTATATGTACCTCACATTAACACTGTGCCACTCATATTATATTATATGTACCTCATATTAACACTGTGCCACTCATATTGTATTATATGTACCTCACATTAACACTGTGCCACTCATATTATATTATATGTACCTCACATTAACACTGTGCCACTCATATTATATTATATGTACCTCATATTAACACTGTGCCACTCATATTGTATTATATGTAGCTCACATTAACACTGTGCCACTCATATTGTATTATATCTACCTCACATTAACACTGTGCTACTCATATATATGTGCCTCACATTAACACTGTGCCACTCATATTATATAATATGTACCTCACATTAACACTGTGCCACTCATATTATATTATATGTACCTCATATTAACACTGTGCCACTCATATTATATTATATGTACCTCACATGAACACTGTGCCACTCATATTGTATTATATGTACCTCACATTAACACTGTGCCACTCATATTGTATTATATGTACCTCACATTAACACTGTGCCACTCATATTATATTATATGTGCCTCATATTAACACTGTGCCACTCATATTATATTCTATGTACCTCACATTAACACTGTGCCACTCATATTGTATTATATGTACCTCACATTAACACTGTGCCACTCATATTATATTATATGTACCTCATATTAACACTGTGTCACACATATTATATTATATGTGCCTCATGTTAACACTGTGCCACTCATATTGTATTATATGTAGCTCATATTAACACTGTGCCACTCATATTGTATTATATGTAGCTCATATTAACACTGGGCCACTCATATTGTATTATATCTACCTCACATTAACACTGTGCCACTCATATTATATTATATGTACCTCACATTAACACTGTGCCACTCATTTTATATTATATGTACCTCATATTAACACTGGGCCACTCATATTGTATTATATGTAGCTCATATTAACACTGTGCTACTCATATTTTATTATATGTACCTCATATTAACACTGTGCTACTCATATTGTATTATATGTAGCTCACATTAACACTGTGCCACTCATTTTATATTGTATGTAGCTCACATTAACACTGTGCCACTCATATTATTTTATACGTAGTTCACATTAACACTGTGCCACTCATATTATATTATATGTACTTCGTATTAACACTGTGCCACTCATATTATATTATATGTACCTCATATTAACACTGTGCCACTCATATTATATTATATGTACCTCATATTAACACTGTGCCACTCATATTATATTATATGTACCTCACATTAACACTGTGCCACTCATATATATGTGCCTCACATTAACACTGTGCCACTCATATTATATTATATGTACCTCACATTAGCACTGTGCCACTCATATTATATTATATGTACCTCATATTAACACTGTGCCACTCATATTGTATTAAATGTACCTCACATTAACACTGTGCCACTCATATTATATTATATGTAGCTCACATTAACACTGTGCCACTCATATTATATTATATGTGCCTCACATTAACACTGTGCCACTCATATTATATTATATGTACCTCACATTAACACTGTGCCACTCATATTATATTATATGTACCTCGTATTAACACTGTGCCACTCATATTGTATTATATGTACCTTACACTAACACTGTGCCACTCATATTGTATTATATGTAGCTCACATTAACACTGTGCCACTCATATTGTATTATATCTACCTCACATTAACACTGTGCTTCTCATATATATGTGCCTCACATTAACACTGTGCCACTCATATTATATTATATGTAGCTCACATTAACACTGTGCTACTCATATATATGTGCCTCACATTAACACTGTGCCACTCATATTATATTATATGTAGCTCACATTAACACTGTGCCACTCATATTATATTATATGTAGCTCACATTAACACTGTGCCACTCATATTATATTATATGTACCTCGTATTAACACTGTGCCACTCATATTATATTATATGTACCTCATATTAACACTGTGCCACTCATATTGTATTATATGTAGCTCACATTAACACTGTGCTACTCATATATATGTGCCTCACATTAACACTGTGCCACTCATATTATATTATATGTACCTCACATTAACACTGTGCCACTCATATTATATTATATGTACCTCATATTAACACTGTGCCACTCATATTATATTATATGTACCTCACATTAACACTGTGCCACTCATATTATATTATATGTACCTCACATTAACACTGTGCCACTCATATTGTATTATATGTACCTCACATTAACACTGTGCCACTCATATTATATTATATGTGCCTCATATTAACACTGTGCCACTCATATTATATTCTATGTACCTCACATTAACACTGTGCCACTCATATTGTATTATATGTACCTCACATTAACACTGTGCCACTCATATTATATTATATGTACCTCATATTAACACGGTGTCACTCATATTATATTATATGTGCCTCATGTTAACACTGTGCCACTCATATTGTATTATATGTAGCTCATATTAACACTGTGCCACTCATATTGTATTATATGTAGCTCATATTAACACTGGGCCACTCATATTGTATTATATGTAGCTCATATTAACACTGTGCTACTCATATTATATCATATGTACCTCATATTAACACTGTGCTACTCATATTGTATTATATGTAGCTCACATTAACACTGTGCCACTCATTTTATATTATATGTAGCTCACATTAACACTGTGCCACTCATTTTATATTGTATGTAGCTCACATTAACACTGTACCACTCATATTATTTTATACGTAGTTCACATTAACACTGTGCCACTCATATTATATTATATGTACCTCACATTAACACTGTGCCACTCATATTATATTATATGTACCTCACATTTACACAGTGCCACTCATATTATATTATATGTGCCTCATATTAACACTGTGCCACTCATATTATATTCTATGTACCTCACATTAACACTGTGCCACTCATATTGTATTATATGTACCTCACATTAACACTGTGCCACTCATATTATATTATATGTACCTCATATTAACACTGTGCCACTCATATTATATTATATGTGCCTCATGTTAACACTGTGCCACTCATATTGTATTATATGTAGCTCATATTAACACTGTGCCACTCATATTGTATTATATGTAGCTCATATTAACACTGGGCCACTCATATTATATTATATGTACCTCACATTAACACTGTGCCACTCATATTATATTATATGTGCCTCATGTTAACACTGTGCCACTCATATTGTATTATATGTAGCTCATATTAACACTGTGCCACTCATATTGTATTATATGTAGCTCATATTAACACTGGGCCACTCATATTGTATTATATGTAGCTCATATTAACACTGTGCTACTCATATTATATCATATGTACCTCATATTAACACTGTGCTACTCATATTGTATTATATGTAGCTCACATTAACACTGTGCCACTCATTTTATATTATATGTAGCTCACATTAACACTGTGCCACTCATTTTATATTGTATGTAGCTCACATTAACACTGTGTCACTCATATTATATTATATGTACCTCACATTAACACTGTGCCACTCATATTATATTATATGTACCTCACACTAACACTGTGCCACTCATATTATATTATATGTGCCTCATATTAACACTGTGCTACTCATATTGTATTATATGTACCTCACATTAACACTGTGCCACTCATATTATATTATATGTACCTCACACTAACACTGTGCCACTCATATTATATTATATGTGCCTCATATTAACACTGTGCCACTCATATTATATTATATGTGCCTCATATTAACACTGTGCCACTCATATTATATTATATGTACCTCATATTAACACTGTGCCACTCATATTGTATTATATGTACCTCACACTAACACTGTGCCTGCCACTCATATTATATTATATGTACCTCATATTAACACTGTGCCACTCATATTATATTATATGTAGCTCACATTAACACTGTGCCACTCATATTATATTATATGTACCTCACATTAACACTGTGCCACTCATATTATATTATATGTACCTCACATTAACACTGTGTCACTCATATTATATTATATGTAGCTCATATTAACACTGTGCCACTCATATTGTATTATATCTACCTCACATTAACACTGTGCCACTCATTTTATATTATATGTAGCTCACATTAACACTGTGCCACTCATATTATATTATATGTACCTCGTATTAACACTGTGCCACTCATTTTATATTATATGTACCTCACATTAACACTGTGTCACACATATTATATTATATGTGCCTCACATTAACACTGTGCCACTCATATTATATTATATGTACCTCAAATTAACACTGTGTCACACATATTATATTATATGTACCTCACATTAACACTGTGTCACACATATTATATTATATGTGCCTCACATTAACACTGTGCCACTCATATTGTATTATATGTACCTCACACTAACACTGTGCCACTCATATTATATTATATGTACCTCACATTAACACTGTGCCAATCATATTGTATTATATGTACCTCACACTAACACTGTGCCACTCATATTATATTATATGTACCTCACATTAACACTGTGCCACTCATATTGTATTATATGTAGCTCACACTAACACTGTGACACTCATATTATATTATATGTGCCTCATATTAACACTGTGACACTCATATTATATTATATGTAGCTCACATTAACACTGTGCCACTCATATTATATTATATGTACCTCACATTAACACTGTGCCACTCATATTATATTATATGTACCTCACATTAACACTGTGCCACTCATATTATATTATATGTACCTCACATTAACACTGTGCCACTCATATTATATTATATGTACCTCACATTAACACTGTGCCACTCATATTATATTATATGTACCTCACATTAACACTGTGCCACTCATATTATATTATATGTACCTCACATTAACACTGTGCCACTCATATTATAGTATATGTACCTCATATTAACACTGTGCCACTCATATTATATTATATGTGCCTCACATTAACACTGTGCCACTCATATTATATTATATGTACCTCACATTAACACTGTGCCACTCATATTATATTATATGTAGCTCACATTAACACTGTGCCACTCATTTTATTTTATATGTACCTCATATTAACACTGTGCCACTCATTTTATATTATATGTAGCTCACATTAACACTGTGCCACTCATATTATATTATATATACCTCACATTAACACTGTGCCACTCATTTTATATTATATGTAGCTCACATTAACACTGTGCCACTCATTTTATATTATATGTACCTCATATTAACACTGTGCCACTCATATTATATTATATGTGCCTCATATTAACACTCATTTTATATTATATGTAGCTCACATTAACACCGTGCCACTCATATTATATGTAGCTCACATTAACACTGTGCCACTCATTTTATATTATATGTAGCTCATATTAACACTGTGCCACTCATTTTATATTATATGTGCCTCATATTAACAACAAGTCTTCTAATTGTTCTCTCATTACTGTCAGACACACAGAAATTATTGCAACAGTGATGATCCTCTTTGACTGTGGGACACCTTTTAGATCAGTTATAAATCATTTCTATCTCCTTGAGGAGCTTAGGACTTGCAAGACATAAAACCAATAGTTTGCCGCTGTCATATGCACAGGCTTAGTTTGCCTAGCTGAAAATATGTCCCTGCAAGGAGTTGTATAGTTTTATTGACAATAAGCAGGAAATAGAAGGAAGTTTTTTTTTTTACACCACATAGATCTAGTCAAGGGAGTCATTAATGGGCATGTGGGTTGAGCCAGGAACCACAGTGTATTTACCTTTTATGTTGCCCCAGGCACTGGGAAATCTGCTGTCCCAGAACTGCCCTCTCTAATGAGTGTAGTTTTACTTAATTATATATTACAAGTTGATACCAGCTTTGGAAAGATATTACCATACAGATTAGAGGATAAACTGAGTAACTGCCACCAGGGATGGATTTAGTGTTGTTGCTGCCCTAGGCACATTCCATTGTGCTGCATTCTCTCGAGTCTCTGATTAAAGGGACACTGAACCCAAATTTTTTCTTTCATGATTCAGATAGAGCATGCGATTTTAAGCAACTTTCTAATTTACTTCTATTATCAATTTTTCTTCGTGCTCTTGCTATCTTTATTTGAAAAAGAAGGCATCTAGGCTAAGGAACCAGCAAATTTTTGGTTCAGACCATGGACAGCACTTGTTTATTGGTGCTGTCCAATCAGCAAGGACAACCCAGGTTGTTCACCAAAAATGGGCCGGCATCTAAACTTACATTCTTGCTTTTCAAATAAACATACCAAGAGAATGAAGAAAATTTGATAATAGGAGTAAATTAGAAAGTTGCTTAAAATTGCATGCTCTATCTGAATCCCAAAAGAAAAAATTTGGGTTCAGTGTCCCTTTAACGGTAAATAAAAGTGCCAAAAGAAAATCCTCTGATGTGTTAGAACAATCTGTTATTGCACTTTTGTTTGTATTCATTTGTTTGTTTAACACCAGCAAAGTGGTTAAATGCATAGTTAAAGTCCACTCCAGAGCAGTAATGCATAGCTGTTTCAGAGCTGAACATGGCTGGTAATTGGTGGGTATACAGTCACATATGCCTCTCATCATTGTCTGTGTTCACCTAGGGACCAGTGGTGCACTGAAGGGGTTAAACACATTATTATATGCAAATAGCAATGCAAAAGAGAAATACTTTAACAAATAAGAACATATTCTTTTTTTGCTCTTTCACTTCTTTTTTGATTGTTCCTTACAGTTCTTACAGTCCAAAACAATAATGGAAAAGGAAAAGCCAGGCACTGTAAGGAGGAATACATTTATGCCCATGCCGAAAGGCATTTTCAAACATGCCACCTAAGCCTAGGAATTCATTGTCATATGACTTTGTACACTGGGGACCCCATGATCTAAAGCTCTTGTAAGATTCTCTAAGAAATATCGCCACGACTACGAAGCCTCTGTTGTAATTCTCTTAAAGGGACAGTAAAGTCCAAGTTAAAGGGACATGAAACAAGATATTTTTCTTTTAATGATTCAGGTACAGCATACAATTTTAAACAACTTTTCAATTGACCTCTTTAATCTAATTTGATTTGCTTTTGTGATATCCTTTCTTTGAAAGCATACCTAGGTAGGCTCATGATCATCAGTGCACTACCAAGAGCTAGCTGAAGGTTGGTGGCTTCACATATATGCTTCCTGTGATTGGCTTACTAGTTGTGTTCCTCAAGCTCCCAGTAATGCATTGTGGCTCCTTCAACAAATGATACCAAGATAATGAAACAAATGTGATAATATATGTGAATTGGAAAGTTGTTTACAATTTAATACTCTGTCTGAATCATGAAAGAAACATTTTACGTTTCATGTCCCTTTACACTTAAAGGGACAGTAAAGTCAAATTAGCTTTGTTCTCTTGGTTGAAGACTAACCCTAGCTAGGTTGCTAGGAGCGTGCATGTTTCTATAGCAGTCTATGGCAGCAGTGTTTGCAACTATGTATAATATTGCTCTAAACAATTTTGCAAACACTGCTGCCAGATGACTTAAGATACATATACGCTCCGGAACTTACCAAGGATTACTCTTTAACAAAGGATACCAAGAAAACTAAGCAAAATTGATAATAGAAGTAAATTGGAAAGTTACATACAGAATGAGAAGCACTCTCTCAGGAACTAACAACAGCGCAGTAGCCTGTTGTATGGCGATTTACCACCTGGGAGCAGCCTCTTTTAACCCAATTGTGCTTTTCACAGAAAAGGACATTCCTGAAGTACATCAGTCTGATCCTGCCTAACAAGGTCAGTCTAGCCCCGAAATACCAGGCAATGCCTTTCTGAATAAGGTACATGGTAACCCCAGAGGATCGTCTGAGCTTAGTGAAGTTGGCACCCCATGTTTGTAAAAACTGAATAAAAATATACCATTCGTTTGCGCTGATTTGTGCTGCAAAAACTAACGTTTGTGCCGCTTTAGTTTCGGAGATATTGCACATTATTTTTTTTATTAAACCCCACCCACTTTGCACCCCATGTTATTCAATTTTAAAAACAAATATAGCATTTGTTTGTGCTGCGTTTGTGCTGACTGTTGCACTGCGTAGCTGCACTGCGTAGAAAACTGGTGAGACATTTTTTTCCCCCCGTCGCCAGGGATGTAATCTCTCCCTAAATGTTTTTTTTTTTAAAAAGCGACTTAAAAGCAAGTGACATATAATAAAACTTGCTGGCATGCTTTTAAGCTCTTGTTAACTCTAAGCAAGTTAAAGGGACATAAAACAAGTTTGGATAGAGACAAAATATAATAATATGTACTTTAATTACTTTACCTGCAAATTTTATACTGCAGTGCCTCGCCATTAACCCTTTCTTTTTAGTTTCTGAATTGTAAAGCTCTAACTCCCCCCCACATATTTCCTTCAATGGCTGTATCTATATCCATTGTTCTTTTGGTAAAATGCAAAAGTGCATAGGGATTATCTGCTGGAGCATGCCTAGAAACTGTGAACTGAAATACAATGCCTGTGTCTAAACACAGATAAGAGGGGTGGAGTTGGCTGCTCCAGGCAGCTAAGCTATGTAATTCATTTTGCTTACTTTTGAAAATTATTTTAAAATACTTGCCAGCAATTTTTAAACATTTTTTTTTATGCAAGCTATTTTTAATTAGCCCTTTTAGGATATGCACATATTTCAAATTGTTTTATGTCCCTTTAATATTGGGCTGTCTGCAGTTAATATGACATTACAGGCGATTAACATGGAAACAAAGAGGTTTAATTTGTTAAAGGAAGTTTATTAGGCCTAATGGGATTGAAGAGGGCTATATTACAATATTAATTGAAAACTTCCTTTTTAAGTGAGTTTCTACTTATTCACTTTGCAGTTACATTACTTAAAGGGACAGTCAACACCAGAATTTTTGTTGTTTAAAAAGATAGATAATCCCTTTATTACCCATTCCCCAGTTTTTTGCAAAACCAACACTGTTATATTAAAACACTTTTTACTTCTGTGACTAACTTGTATCTAAGCATCTTCTGACCGCCCCTAATCACATGACTTTCAGTTATTTTGCATATAGTTGCATTTTAGCCAATTAGTACAGTGTCTGCCACTAGCCACGGGCGTGATCACAATGCTATCTATATGGCCTACATGAGCTTGCTCTCCCCTGCTTTGAAAAGTAAATAAAATAGAGGCGGCCTTCAAGGGCTTAGAAATTATCATATGTGCCTCCCTAGGTTTAGCTTTCAACTAGAACACCAAGAGAACAAAGCAAAATTGTTGATAAAAGTAAATTGGAAAGTTGTTTAAAATTACATGCCCTATTTGAAAAATGAAAGTTTTTTTTGGACTTGACTGTCCCTTTAAGCGATGGTTTGGGCTCCACATTCATTATGCTTTAATAACCCCATGTATGCCGTATAAACCGGTATGTTACCATGTTAATCCCATAATGTCCAGGGCCGGATTTACATTTCGGGTGCCCGTAGGCACAGAGCGCACTTTACAGAGCGCATCCTCCTTGTTTTCTGTTACCAGCAGCTTCCGTGGGGCAGGGAAGGACCCTGGCGTAGGCTGCCCAATGAAACGCCGGGGTCCTTCCCTGCCCCCACGGAACCTGCCGGTAACAGAAAACAAGCAGGATGCGCTCTGTATAGTGCGTTCCTACACCGAGGTCCCTCTCTGCCCTCACGGAAGCCGCTGATCATGGAAAAGAAGGAGGTGCGCTCTGAATAGAGTTCTGTATAGAGCGCACCCGGCTTGTTGTTTCCAGTGTTCTGTTGAACTAGTTGACAGAACACCAGCAATTAGGCACAGTAGGCATAGGCACGGCGCCCCTCTATGGAGGGCATCTGTAGGCACATGTCTACTCTACCTCATTAGAAATCTGGCCCTGTTAATGCCACATTAACCGCTTGGGTGCAATGTTTACCCTCTTACATTAAACTTTCTGGTGCAGTGTTAATCACTGTTTTTCTATATTTCCCCTAAAAAACAACCAAAAATTGTCTCTATCCAGCACAACAGTGTATTTTTATTTGCAATTAATTACTGGGTGCAGACTGAGGATACATGTCCTAACTAACATATGTGTAATATCTCAGTAGGCAAAACTACACAGATTAACTAAAATATTATGTGCAATATTCACCAAATTTGCACAAACAGGGAACACATGAATATAGTTGTATGTAACATTTAATAACATAAAGTGTAAAGTCAGTGGGGATTGATAACATAATATGCAGTATCTTCTAAACCAAATCAACACAAATGTTTCTTTTTTGGCACAAATCAGCACAAACGAATTTAATAACATGGGTGCAAAGTGGACGGTGCTTGAGGTTACATAATCTAAAAATCTTGAATGTCCATTATCTCAGAAACCAAACTGGCACAAACATGGTATATTTTTATTTAAATTCTTTTTATTGAATCTGTATTTTGAGTACAACAGTTAAATATCGAGCAATAATTACAGAATATCACATCTCGCTTATCTGAAGCAGTTTTACAGACTCAAACATTTGTAGTGAAACAAGTTAAACAGGGTATGAGTTAAAATAAAGACAAAAATTTAAAGGTATTTTGAACTTTCTGCTCAATCTCAAGACAAGAACGGTATAGTATGTAAGAATTATTAGGATGTCAATTTACTATTTGCTCCAAAGAACTGGTCTTGGAATATTTTCTCACTTAATAACTAATTAAGGGTTATGTCTCTTATAATCGTCCCAGATGGCTTGTAACATAATAAAACATTCTGTATTACCCTTCTTAAAAGCTGAGTATTCCTCAAGTTCTAGTAACTCCGTAACCTCATCTCTCCACATTGCTAGAGACGGAACATCCTTTGACTTCCACATTTTAGCTATTAACACAGTGGCGGCTGGTGAATTTTTAGGATGGGGGTGCACAAGACCCTGCCCCTTTTAGAAAGCCACGCCCCTTTTAAAAAATCACGCCCCTTTTAACAAGCCACACCTATTTTTAAAAGCCGCACCCCTTTGCGAAAGTCACGCTACAGTAACAGCAGAGACACCAGCCCTGTATACAGTAACAGCAGAGACACCAGCCCTGTATACAAGAGCAACAGTGACACCAGCCCTGTATACAAGAGCAACAGTGACATCAGCCCTGTATACAGTAACAGCAGAGACATCAGCCCTGTATACAGTAACAGAAGATACATATGCCCTGTATACAAGAGCAACAGTGACACTAGCCCTGTATACAGTAACAGCAGTGATACCAGCCCTGTATACAGTAACAGTAGACACCAGCCCTGTATACAGTAACAGTAGACACCAGCCCTGTATACAGTAACAGCAGTGACACCAGCCCTGTATACAGTAACAGCAGAGACACCAGACCTGTATACAGTAACAGCAGAGACACCAGCCTTGTATACAGTAACAGCCGTGACACCAGCCCTGTATACAGTAACATTAGACACCAGCCCTGTATACAGTAACAGCAGATACATCAGCCCTGTATATAGTAACAGCAGATACATATGCCCTGTATACAAGAGCAACAGTGACACTAGCCCTGTATACAGTAACAGCAGTGACATCAGCCCTGTATATAGTAACAGCAGTGACACCAGCGCTGTATACAGTAATAGCAGTGACACCAGCAATGTATACATTAACAGCAGAGACACCAGCCCTGTATACAGTAACAGCAGTGACACCAGCCCTGTATACAGTAACAGCAGTGACACCAGCCCTGTATACAGTAACAGCAGTGACACCAGCCCTGTATACAGTAACAGCAGTGACACCAGCCCTGTATACAAGAGCAACAGTGACACCAGCCCTGTATACAGTAGCAGCAGATACATCAGCCCTGTATATATACTAGCAGTATATGATCACATTAGACATACATTACTAGCAGTACATGATCACATTAGACATACATTACTAGCAGTACATGATCACATTAGACATACATTACTAGCAGTACATGATCACATTAGACATGAACACATTAGACATACATTACTAGCAGTACATGATCACATTAGACATACATTACTAGCAGTACATGATCACATTAGACATGAACACATTAGACATACATTACTAGCAGTACATGATCACATTAAACATACATTACTAGCAGTATATGATCACATTAGACATACATTACTAGCAGTATATGATCACATTAGACATATATTACTAGCAGCATTGACAGGCAGTATTATTCAGCAATCTCACAGTGAACGGAGCGTTTATTTTGCTTGCTTGCATACCAGGAATACCAGTCAAAGTTGGACTGGTATTCCTGGTATGCAGGCAAGCACAACAGAAGCTCCGTCCACTGTTCTGTGTATGCTAAACACTGCCTGTCATAATGAGCATATGCAAATTGTAACCCCTGGGAAAGGTCCTGATAACCCAGCCGTAGTGGCTCCTGCTGCAGCTCTCTCCCACACCGTCACTCTACCTCTATTTAACTCACTGCCCTCAGTAAGATTTTGGACTGACCAGTCATATATTGTCAGATCAGCAACAGACATTTTCATCAGTGACAGATTTTGCGCTTCTGGCAAACTTTATGAGATGTGTGTATCTATCAGCAGTGACCAGGAAGTGACCAAATGGGAAAAATAGACGTTCTGCAGCGTGGTGCCTTGTAAATGATCACTGAGGGGGGAGGAGGGGAATGTCTGTGTGTATGTCACTAAACAAATTATTATTGCCTTAAAGCAAAACAGCCGTGTTAGCTTTAAAGTTGTCCACAGTAGAATGTATTTTTATTTATCTTCAATTGTATGGACATTCTTAAACGGATTAAAAGGAAATGGTGTGTGCAGCTCGTAAGAGAGGAAGGAGGGGGAGTGTTTTTAGTGTGATTATGAAATACATATATGTTTAAATGTAAACATATATGTATTTCATCATCACACTAAAAACACTCCCCCTCCTTCCTCTCTTACGAGCTGCACACACCATTTCCTTTTAATCCGTTTAAGAATGTCCATACAATTGAAGATAAATAAAAATACATTCTACTGTGGACAACTTTAAAGCTAACACGGCTGTTTTGCTTCAAGGCAATAATAATTTGTTTAGTGACATACACACAGACATTCCCCTCCTCCCCCCTCAGTGATCATTTACAAGGCACCACGCTGCACTTTTTTTGCAAGGTTAAAACACCCAGTTGTGGCTGCCATTGCACTGTGCAGTGAAGTCTCAGACCGCATCCATGCCTCGCCCTCAGTAATTGCTATCAACTGAAGCACCTGTGCAAAAGTAGCCTGACATGCCGTAGGTAAACAGAGCCTACTCACTTAGTTCCTGATCCTTCATTGCAGGGATTCAGTCTGGGTTGCTACCGGCTACTACACTGGAGCATGAAAACACTGTGTAGCCCCACCCCCCATACTGTAGACACACACACAGTGTTTGAGCTCCTCTCAGCTCAACGACTATCTCCACAATGAGATTTTGCGCCGTTGAGCTGGGAGGAGCTTGTCGAGCGTCATCACGTGACTGTGAGTGATGACGCTCTTCTCTGTCACTGGCTGCTGCTGGCCTGCTGCCTGTCTCTCTCTAACACCTCCCACCCCTCGCACAGGCTGAAGTGTGCGAACAGCTTACTATGGGGATGGGGAGGCTGGGAGCTGCGCAGCAGGCGATTTTAGAATGCGCAAAGCACAGTGCCATAGCTTAGCCTATCGCACGTGCGGTTAGGGCTTAGATAGACAAATTTAGTACAGGGACCAGGCAGGCTGAGGCTACACAGGCTAATACTGTATATTGTATAATATTATTTATACTGTAACTTTTACTACATGATCATGATCAGATCATTAAATAAATGAAATAAAAAAAATAAAATAAGTTTATATTGTATTTTTTTCTGGGGGTAAAAAAAAATATAATTATATTTTTTTTTCTGTTTTTTTTCTTTTCTTCTGGGATGCTGAGGGGGGCACGTGCTCATGTGCACAAATGGAGGAGCCTCCACTGTATTAACATCTTGCAACTATTAGTAAATATTCGGAATAGTGGAATAAGGTGTTTGGAGGGCAGGTGGGTAGATTTGTTTAGTAACCAAACTAGAGGGTCGTGGAGTAGGGTCACCTGTAGGATAGGTTCTGCCTCTTGTATTATTTCGTACCAGTAGTGATTTAATCGGGAACACCACCACCACATATGCCCCATCCCGCTCCCAACATGGCCACATCTCCAGCATTTGTTACTAACTTTAGGGTATAACCTATGTCATTTTCGGGGAGTTAGGTACCAGCAGTGTAAAATTTTATAATTAGTCTCAAGTATAGAAGCCGAGGATGAGGCTCTTTTTGTATTTACAAATATATTGGACGCTGATTGTGGGAGGATAATAGTTCCCAACTCTCTTTCCCACATTTCAATAGAGTATGGTAAATTACCCGGGGGTGATTGAACAACAATTTTATAGATGGCGGAAAGAGAGTGCCTTATAGGGGAGTTGGATATTTATAGTTTCTCTAAATTGGTGGGCGGGCGGACCATGTTGTTTCTATGTTTATGGGTGTATATGTAGTGATGTAATCTCCTGTATGAATACCAATTTCTCACCCAGTCCTGTCCCCTTTCTATTAGTTGATCTTGAGTGCATATAGATTCATTAGTCGTTACATGATAGATAGAAATATTTTTCATCGTCTGGTCTGTTGTGTTTAGGTGGGCTCGAGGAGATATAGAGAAGTCGGGGTTATTGCATAGTGATGTCAAGGGGCTCAGGTTGGATGACAGGCATGGGTAGAGTTTAGTGGCCGAGTCCCATTGAGAGGCCGTTTCTCTAGTGATAGGGTTAGATATTGATTTAGTTATCTCGTGTAGGTCTGGTCTCCAGCATAAACTGGCTAATGGAAAGTCAGGTGACATATCGCTTTCTAATCGCACCCATCTCCTCTGAGTTATCCCCACCCTCCAGTCCAGTATTTTCTGCAGGTGGATGGACGTTCTATAGATTTCTAGATTTGGCAAACCAAGTCCGCCTTGAGGTCTCGGAAGGAGCATGGTGTTTTTGTTAATTCTTGATGGCTTTTTTTGCCACACGAAAGAATTAAATAAGTTTTGTATCTGGGGAAGATATTTAGGGGGTAGGGAGATTGGTAGTGTTTCCATAATGTAGAGAAGCCTAGGAAAGATATTCATTTTTATGGTGTTTATACGGCCCCACCAGTATAGTGTCTTAGAGCTCCAGGATGAAAGGTCGCTCATAATTGTAGTTTTGATTGGGAGATAATTAACCTGATAGATCTTGTTGAAGGAGTCAGGTAAGTATATATCTAGATATTTCATTGCACCCCTACACCACCTATACGGGCAACTATTCTTGATTGATTCCACAACGCTCTCTGCAAGGTTAAAACCTATTACCTCAGATTTACCTTGATTTATTAGGAAGTTTGTTAGGTTACGAAAGGTGGAAAACTCCTCTAACAGCGGCAGAATTGATTTCTCTGGGTTAGTTAGGGTAAAGAGGATATCATCCGCAAACAGAGATAACTTATATACTTCTTGCCCTATTGTTACACCTGTTATTTCTACATTGTTCCTGATCTTGGTAGCCAGGGTTTCAATAAAAAGAGCAAAGAGCAAGGGTGAGAGGGGGCATCCCTGGCGTGTGCCATTTTTAATTTCTAGGGAGCGTGAGAGGGAGCCATTAACTGATATTCAGGGGGTTGGGACGTGTATATAGGGCAAATATGCGATTTAAGGTAATGGGACCAAAGCCAAAGGCCTCCAGTAAAGCTCTCAAGAATGACCAATTGACACGGTCGAAAGACTTTTCGGCATCTCTTGAAATCAGCGTAGCTGGGATATTTTTATTTGTGATGTGCCAGATTAGGTTTATATTTCTAACTGTGTTGTCCCTTGCCTCACGGCCAGGGACAAAACCCACCTGGTCGTTGTGTATGAGGTCAGGGAGGAATCGATTTATACGGTTAGCTATTATTTTTGCGAAAATCTTTATGTCTGTATTAATAAGCGAGATCGGGCGATAATTTGCTATTTGATCTGGAGGCTTGCTTGGTTTGGGGATAACCGAGATGTGTGCTTGGAGTGAGGATGGGGGAAAGTCCTCATTTTTGTCAATACTTCTATAATAACGTAATAGATATGGGGACAATAATTCCTTAAATTGCAAATAGTAGGAGTTTCCATAACCGTCTGGTCCTGGGCCCTTACCAATGGGGAGGGAGGAGATAACCGTGAGTAGTTCCTCCTCTGTGTATGGGGCATCTAACTCGTCTCATTGTTCTATAGAGAGTTTGGGGAGATTGAGGTTAGACAGATAATTTGAAATTGCGTCTGGATTAGGGTCACCTAAGTTTTGTCTTATATTATACAGGTTGTTATAGTATTCCCTAAAAGCTAACGCTATGTCAGTAGTATTTGCTTTCACGTCACCCGCAGTCCCCCGTACCCTCATTATATGTTGCTTATTTGTTCTTCTCTTCAGTTGTCGTGCCAGCATCCTCACCTGTTTATTAGCCCCCTCATAGACAAATGGTATATTTTTATTCAGTTTTTACCAACATGTGGTGCCATCTTCACTTAGCTGATTGTCTGGGCCTTGTCAGTTGTTAAAAATGTTATGCTTTATCCAATCAATTTAAATGAATATGAAACCTATAATTTTTCTTTCTTGATTTAGATAGAGAATATAATTTAAAAAAACCTTTCCAATTTATTCTATAATCTAATTTGCTTCATTCTCTTGGTATTCTTTGTTGAAAAAGCAGCAATGCACTACTGGAAGCTAGTTAACTCATGGGGGTAGACTTATTATACAGCGGTCGTAAGACAGCAATCATCCCGATCGGATATGAATGTGCAGGGGGCGGCATTACACAAGCATTACACAAGCATTATACAGCGGTCGTAAGACAGCAATCATCCCGATCGGATATGAATGTGCAGGGGGCGGCATTACACAAGCATTTCACCAGAAATGCTTGTGCAATGTTAAATTCCGACACTTGATAAATCTGCCCCATAGGGTGAGCCAATAACATGAGGCCTATATGTGCAGCCCCCAATCAGCAGCTTCAGAGCCTACCTAGGTATCCTTTTCAACAAGAGATACCAAGACAACTAAACAAATTAGATAAAAGAAGTATATTGGACAGTTGTTTAAAACCATATGCTCTTTCCAAATCATGAAATAAAACCATTTGGTTACATGTTGTGGTCATGTGATTTTTGCAGCAAAAGTCCTATACTGAAGATGGGCAATAAACTAATTGCAGCTAGCAGAAAGGTGTTTCCTAGCAAAACTTCAAAAGACTAATTGATAATCTGCCTTCCTGCAGAGCCTCCCTCCTCTTTGCAGGGTTGTGACAGGAAGTATGTCTGTATTAATAAGAGAAATCGGGCGATAATTTGCAATTTGATCTGGAGGCTTGCTTGGTTTGGGGATAACCGAGATGTGTGCTTGGAGTGAGGATGGGGGAAAGTCCTCATTTTTGTCAATACTTCTATAATAACGTAATAGATATGGGGACAAAAATTCCTTAAATTGCAAATAGTAGGAGTTTCAATAACCGTCTGGTCCTGGGCCCTTACCAATGGGGAGGGAGGAGATAACCGTGAGTAGTTCCTCCTCTGTGTACGGGGCATCTAACTCGTCTTGTTGTTCTATAGAGAAATTGGGGAGATTGAGGTTAGACAGATAATTTGAAATTGCGTCTGGATTACGGTCACCTAAGTTTTGTCTTATATTATACAGGTTGTTATAGTATTCCCTAAAAGCTAACGCTATGTCAGTAGTATTTGCTTTCACGTCACCCGCAGTCCCCCGTACCCTAATTATATGTTGCTTATTTGTTCTTCTCTTCAGTTGTCGTGCCAGCATCCTCCCCTGTTTATTAGCCCCTCATAGAAAAATGGTATATTTTCATTCAGTTTTTACCAACATGTGGTGCCATCTTCACTTAGCTGATTGTCTGGGCCTTGTCAGTTGTTAAAAATGTTATGCTTTATCCAATCAATTTAAATGAATATGAAACCTATAATTTTTCTTTCTTGATTTAGATAGAGAATATAATTTAAAAAAACCTTTCCAATTTATTCTATAATCTAATTTGCTTCATTCTCTTGGTATTCTTTGTTGAAAAAGCAGCAATGCACTACTGGAAGCTAGTTAACTCATGGGGGTAGACTTATTATGCAGCGGTCGTAAGACATATGGGGGCGGCATTACACAAGCATTTCACCAGGGGCGGACTGAGACCAATAAGGGCCCCCGGGCAAAAGTGTGGCAGGGCCCCCCACCCCCTTTTTGCTCCACCTACCTACCTCACCTGCCCCTCCTCGTGTGCCCCTCCCCCACCTTGTTTTTAATTGCCATATAAAGAGAGACAATTTTTCTACATAGTTATTTGAGATGTTAACATTGATGGCATGGAAATATGGCATGCATTGAGCGTCTGTGATTCAATTACTTGAACACACAACAAACAACTGCTAGACACAGAGTTTTTCAAAACTTGTAAACCAAACATGGCAATATGGTATGCATGGCATTTAAATATAACATAATACATTCAGCACTAGATCTCCTCTTGAGCTGGGTAAAAGGCAATAGGTAGTCAAAGTGGAACAGGTAATTTTCTTTCTTCCCAGCTTATATATATGTACAGGGTTTTAAGGTGTCCAGCATTCAACTGGACAGTACAGTATTTAAGCAAACTGTGACTGGCTGTCTAGTAAAATCATAAATGTCAAGTTTTTTTTAAAGTCCCTGTGTGTTAGATAAATATAAATCGTTTTCTCATGCCCATTTGCACTACAATATGGAGCAGAAAGTAGTGAGGGTCAGACAAGGGGTAAAATCACTTCTGTTTACTTGTTACTGGCAGCTAAAGAGGTATAATCATTAATTTGTATGTCACTGGCAGCAAAGGGGTAAAATTACTGCTTAGTTGTGAAAAATATACATTATGGGATCAACATTGGGGCTAAGGTAATGCTGTTAGGTGGGACATTGTGTGACCCCTATCATTGTGTCCAGTCATCACAGATTGTCCAGTATATTGGTGGAGGAAAGCTGGAGTCTGGTTTTGAGGCTAAAAATAAAAAGAGCATTTAAAGGGACAGTATACACCCATTTTCATATAACTACATGTAAGAGACACTACTATAAATAATAATCTGTACAGATACTGATATAAAACCTTTAAAAACTTACTTAGAAGTTTCTAGTTTAGCAAAGTTGATGAAGTAGTCTGGGATACCCACTGAAAGGGGCTGGGTAAACAAACAAAAAACAGACACTCCCCCTCCCCTGCATATGAAAAGACAGATAACATAAAAAGGAGACTGTAAACGCAATGTTCTTAAAAAATAAGCAAAATTATACATTTTTATAAAAACACTACCAGATGAGCTATATAAATGGATCATCTACAAAACATTTATGCAAAGAAAAATCTAGTGTACAGTGTCCCTTTAGCTTAGCCTTGGGCATGTTATGTTTGGTTGAAAAGAAAATCTTAAATACGGGAGTTATATAATATTTTAAAGGGACAGAAAGTGAAAATTAAACTATCATATTATAGATACTGCATGTAATTTTTATACAATTTGCCAATTTATGTCTGTTATTAAATTTGCTTAATTTTATTGGTATCCTTTTGTTGAATAGTAACCCTTGGTAGGCTCAGGGGCAGCAGTGCACTACTGTGAGCTAGCTGAACATATTGGGTGAGCCAATGACTAGAAGTATATATATATATATATATATATATATATATATATATATATATATATATATATATATATATATATATATATATAGCAACCAAGCGCCTGGTAGCTCACAGTAGTGTTGATGCTCCTGAGCCTACCTAAGTATGATTTTAAAGATATCAATGTGGAAAAACAAATTTTAATATTAGAAGTAAATTGGGAATTTTTATAATATTGTGTGCTGTCTGAATTATGAAAAGTTTAATTTTGATTTTATGGTCTTATGTATCACTTGACTGATATAAATTTGACAATTTCTTATTTAACTGGGCACTTTATCTAATTTTGAAGATGATATCTTTGTTTTAAATAAGAGATGATCCTATAAGTATACGTCTAGCAGATAAAACTGTCCCCACTTTAACGGACACCAGGGCAGGTTTAGAGAAATCCATTTTAAAGGGAGAGTAAAGTCAAAATGAAACTTTATTATTCAGATAGAACATACTAAACAACATTCATTACAATGTACTCCTATTATCAAGCCCTACAATAGATCACATTAACTTACAGTGAATTCCTGCCATGTTTTGGTCAGGGGACAAGTACAAATGACTCTTAGGGGCCCATTTATCAAAGGGCTTGCGGACCTGATCCGACACTGCGGATCAGGTCCGCAAGACCTCGCTAAATGCGGAGAGCAATACGCTCTCCACATTTAACATTGCACCAGCAGCTCACAAGAGCTGCTGGTGCAACGCCGCCCCCTGCTGACTCGCAGCCAATCGGCCGCCAGCAGGGAGCTGTCAATCAACCCGATCGTATTCGATCGGGTTGATTTCCGGCGGTTCCTGTCCGCCTGCTCAGAGCAGGCGGACAGGGTTATGAAGCAGCGGTCTTTAGACCGCTGCTTCATAACTTGTGTTTCTGGCGAGTCTGAAGACTCGCCAGAAACACGGCCCTTCAAGTTCCATACGGAGCTTGATAAATGGGCCTGCTGGAATTCAAATTTAAATGGGCTGCAGCACATTTCTGATTTATGTTTGCATATATTTTGGGGGGGGGGGGTTAATGGTGACCTTAACCTGCTGTTGTTCTGGAAGTACAATGTGTACAGGTTTGGAAAATATGCATGCACATAAGGGGTTAAGCATTATAACATTACTTAAACACACACACTCAGAGATATACACATATTTCATATTTACACAAACATACAAACATGGATATATATATATATATATATATATATATATATATATATATATATATATGTATATATACACAAACATACACACACAGATAGATATACACATATATTTAAACACACAAACACATGGATATGTACATACGCATAAATATACATATATAAAAATACTGACAAACACAAACTCACATAAACATATACACACACACATATGCATTCATACATACATAATATACATTCCCACGTATAGAAGTGTCTCACTGTTCCGTTCAGTGTGCTTTGCTGTTGTGTACAAGTAATTGCTTCTATTAATAGTAAAGGTAGATAAATCAGATCTAACTGGACTGCAGCACACGTCTGACATGTTTGCATATTTATTTGTGTTTTTATTTTTTTTAATGGTGCAATTAAACTGCTGCCATTCTGGGGGTACTCTGTGTACAGGTTTGGTAAATATGCATTCACATAAGGGGTTAACAGTGATAACTAATTTCTTACACATATTTATACACACAAACAGACACATACACACACATACACACACACATGGGTAAAGAGACAGACATAAATACAGACACATACACAGTATATATATATATATATATATATATATATATATATATATATATATATATATATATATATATATATATATATATATACACACACACATATATATATAAAAATACTGACAAATACATACACATACATTTACACACACAAATATATATATATATATATATATATATATATACACACATAAAAATACTGACAAATACATACATATATATAAGCATTATATTCTCTTGTCTCATTGTTCCTTTCAGTGTGCTTTGCTATTGTGCACAAATAATTGCTCCATTAATAGTAAATAAATATATAGAATGACTATAGGATTATTATGAGGTAAAATTAGAGAGGGTTTAGTCTTTTTGAAAGAAAAAGTTATACATGATGATGTGTAATATCACTGAGACACTACATGATACTGCTATTGTGCCATACTGTTTAAAGTAATTCCTGAAGCTTTGTATTAGCCTTATTGGCAGTGGAAGGTTCAACATGTCAATATAATGCAAACAAGAGCAGAGTGGATGGGTCAGATGACAGATCTGTGCCCCTCTGTTAAACTGAGAGGAAACACAAGATCGTTATCCAAAAGAGTCAGTTTTCACTGCGGTCTTATTCAGCATGTGTACATTTTCCAATCCTGGCAGACTTTGTAGTAATACATGATTGTAAATTAAAATGCTGCCCCTACCTTTGTCCTCTTGCTTTGCTGAGGAATGTTAGGTCAGTGCACTTCACTGATTATGTCACAGGCAGACCGACGCAGACAGCAGCTTAACAGACGGGCCCCAGAGTAAATCAGAGTAGCAGCCCAGCTCTGACAACTATAGCCCTCCATCCTCCACGGAAGCCTGTGCACAGTTTTACCATTTCCTGTGTGCGCCTTGTCGACACTTCACTGACATTGCTGAGCCATGAGCCGACATCTGCAGCCCTCCACTGCACAAACTTGAGCGGCCCCACCCCCAGAAAGTTAAAACATAAAAATACATTTTGATATAAAAAAAATAATAATAAATTATGAAAAAAAAGGTTTCCTTCCTTAATTAGTGCTGCATCTGCCTGTAGTGGCTGGGGCCCTCTAAGATGCAGGGCCCTCGGGCATGGGCCGAATTGCCCGACTTGTCAGTCCGCCCCTGCATTTCACCAGAAATGATTGTGCAATGTTAAATGCCGACACTTGATAAATCTGCCCCATAGGGTGAGCCAATAACATGAGGCCTATATGTGCAGCCACCAATCAGCAGCTTCAAAGCCTACCTAGGTATCCTTTTCAACAAGAGATACCAAGACAACTAAACAAATTAGATAAACGAAGTATATTGGACAGTTGTTTAAAATCATATGCTCTTTCCAAATCATGAAATAAAACCATTTGGTTGCATGTTGTGGTCATGTGATTTTTGCAGCAAAAGTCCTATACTGAAGATGGGCAATAAACTAATTGCAGCTAGCAGAAAGTTGTTTCCTAGCAAAACTTCAAAAGACTAATTGATAATCTGCCTTCCTGCAGAGCCTCCCTCCTCTTTGCAGGGCTATGACAGGAAGTAAAGAACACTGCACAAATTAAGTTAAAAAAAATAATAAAAGGTAAAATTATTTTTAAGTGATGAGTAATACATTTTGCAATGATTTATATTACGTATAACACACTGCTTGGTGCTTTTTTTATTAAAACAATGAAACAGGCTGTTTAATATCCCTTTAAGAACAGTGTGTCTTACAAAGGTGTATTCCCTGCTTTTAAGTATATTAAATTAGGGCTCACTGAAAATTGTATAAAACAAATAAATGAAACATTGAAATTAAAATATGCAGTAAAAATTGTAATGTTTAATTGCATTAAATATTATGATAAAATGTGTCTGCAAAAAACATAGTTTATGGAAAAAATGAAATTACACATTTTTTTTTTTTATTTAAAGCACACAGTAAACAACATGATAAGACTACACTAAAAATGCAAAACAAAATGCTGTGATTGTGAAATTTGTATTTATAATATAAAAAATTTCCTCTGTACATCTCACTGTTTTTTCTTGCAAACTGAAAGTCAAGATTGTGCGAAAATATGCAAAACACTTATTACCCTAATAGACGAACACGTACACAAAAATAGAGGTGATTATAAGATACTATACGCTGAAAGCAGAATAATCTGATTTGTTTTGACTGTAGTATTTAATTTTTATAGTGCCCCATGCTCTCTAATAACTTTTCATATCATGATATCAAGTTTTGAATTCTATTTTTTTTTTTTAAACATGATCCTTTTATTTAAAACGAATCCCATAGACCTTAAGAGCCATTAAAGTAGAATTGCCTAATCAATAAATGCATAATAAAAAGACAATGCAACAGGGACACTCTTAGAATTTGCAGGCCACACAACCCAGCATTAGTATTCCCCTCCACCTGTATGGTCCACCCCTGTCCCAACATTTAGTGTTCCTTATATAAAGAATAACAGTATATTGCACCTCCTGATACCATAAACACTTCTTCATAAACACAATACAGGATATACATTGCACCTTCTCATACCTTCACCCCTTAAAGTGCGGGCCCCCCCCCCAAAGCACGGGACCCTGGGCTGATGCCCCTTTCACCCTGCCCAAAGCACAGGCCTGCAATGCAATAGCACTTACTCTGAATTTCAAACGAGTTCAAACAAAGAAGAAGATTTTTTTCTGACAAATTTTTAAAAAAGTCCTTCCACTTCCTTGCCCCCTGTAGGAGCTGGAGCCTCAGAAGTGTGCATATAAAAAGACTGTGCCCAATTTTGGGCAACATTATGAGTGGAGTGCTATTTAACACTCCCTCTCTCACGTTAACATCTCTAGATGGAGACTTTTTGTGCATTGTGGCAAACCTAGCCACTTCTGGACTATAACGTAAGAAAGGTTGTCTGTGACAGACCCTTCGGTCAGGACTGAAAGTGTTAACTTTATTTTCTAACCACAAGTGGCTGGCTCCAGCTACAATCTAATTAATGCTTAGCATTCTATTGTTTGATCACCCCCAGAGAGAAACTCCTAAGTGATAAGGAGAGTCAAGAGTGTCCTGTGGTTGAAGTGTTTAAGTAATATAATCCTATTGTATCATGTCAAGGGCGCTTCTCCCTTTTATCTAATGTACAACATTCTTTCAACCCCCATCTGTGGGGGGGGGGTCAAAAACCTGTATAAATCTGTATGCTGCCTTCAAATAAAGTGTTATTCTGTTTAAAACCTGAAAACTGGCTGGGTTGTGAACTGCTGATTCCCTATGCAGGACATTGTTCCCTGGTGTTAACCCTTGGTATCCGGTTGGTACCGTTACAATTGGTGGCAAGCGACGGAATGAACCTTATCGCCCAGAAGAGCAACTACACAAGCCAGTAACCTCAGGAAGAGGGGGATTACTACAATACTGACTAAGATGGAAGGAGTACCAGGGACCGAAGTGAATGGAGATGGATTATTCTAAGCTAAAGAGACAAACGTAAAAGGAACTGCTAGAAGCCAGGGGAAAGATAGGCAGCAGCAAACCCAAGGCTATATTAATTGCTGAGCTGATGGAGGGAGACAGAGCTCGCAGCGCTACGCCTCCAGCAGCCATGGAGGAGACCCTATACCAGAGGGAAATGAGGACCAGGCTGGAATTTTTACCCCAACCTGTACCACGGGATATGCTATCCGTGGTAATGGCAGATGTGCAGGAGTACGTGATGGCACACAGTCCGCGGAATGCATCCTCCCGAGCAGAATCCATTTTGGACGCACTCAGCAACCCAGTAAGACCCAAAATCCCATACCATGCATTTAAAATGTTTTGTGAGGAGAAGGATGAGATTGATGGGTATTTACAGGATTTTGAGAGACTGTGCGAGTTACATGATTTGGAGCAGTCCGTATGGGTGCCGGTGCTAGCAGGCAAGCTAGCCGGTAGGGCAGCGGAAGCGTATCGCGCTGTACCCAGGGAGGACAGCAAGGATTACGCTAAAGTGAAGAGAGCGATCTTGGAAAGATATGCCATTACCTCAGAGGCATACCGGCGCAAGTTTAGAGGCCTGCGCAAGCCAGAAAGAGATTCCCATGCAGAGTGGGCCCACAAGCTGGATCAAGCATCTCAGGGGTGGATACACGCCAGCCAAGCTACCACCATGGAAGAATTGCGACAACTGATGCTGTTGGAGCAATTCTTTAACGGCTTGTCCCCAGAAGCCCAAGAATGGGTGAGAGATCAAAAACCCCTCACCTTAACCGAAGCAGCCAGATTAGCAGACCAGCATTTTGATGCCAGGAGGCACCATGGACTACAGCCTAACAACGGACGGGCTAATATACAATGCCACACCTGCAAGCAGTGGGGACATATGGCACGTGAGTGCACCCAAAATCGGAGCAGACAAGCTTGGAACCAGGTCAGACAGAACCTGGCCCCAAGGGCGGCTGCTCACCATTACCAAACGGAGCCAGACGCTCATGAGGTGTTGAACACCCAAGCCGAGGAACCCCTGGGAATTCTGCATGAGGTGATGTCGGTCCAGGGACTTCGGGATTCGGGAGCTACTTTAACCCTGATAGCTCCCCATTTGGTGCCGGATACAGCACCCACTGGCGGATCCGTGGCAGTACGAGGGGCAGGGGGAGCAGTATACCGATTGCCCACTGCTAGAGTGGAGTACAGACCCCCAGTCACCCCAGCAGCTGCCAGTTACCAACCCCCGGCGCACCGCTATACCACACGGCCTCCGGCCACGAACTACCCTCAGAGAGCCCGGTTCAATTCGCGGGGCTACTCACAACCTATTCGGTGCTTTGGATGTAAGCAACTAGGGCACAAAAGACCAGAGTGTCCCCTAAATGCAGCGAATCAAGCACAGTCCTGGAGAAGACCCGCTGGCGGAATCCCACATAATCCTCAGCCTGTGGCCCGCTACGTAGAGGCGCCAGAATGCTGGGGCAGCCTACATGAAGCAGACCCCGTGCAAGCTGCCCACTGGAATAACCGGCAACGGGTTAAAGTGAATGGGAAGGAGGTCAGTTGTCTACGGGATACTGGTGCTACCATGACCTTGCTTCAAGAGAACTTGGTGCCTGAGAAACAGCACACTGGAGACACTGTGGCTGTGAGGGTAGCAGGGGGCACTGTGTTCCGCCTACCTGTTGCCAGGGTACATTTGGATTGGGGAGTGGGCGCTAGACTTGTGAATGTGGGGGTCAAGAAGGACTTACCTGCTGATGTTCTCCTTGGAAATGACTTGGCCCCCCTTGTTTCTGCCTATGCTCCCATGGATCCCGCTAATGTTAACCCTGTGACTACCCAAGCCCAGTCCCTCCGGGAAGAGACGCTTCCATGTTTGGGGTGGGGGCAGTACTGAGCCAAGTTGGAGCAGATGGCGGAGAACACCCCGTAGCTTACTTGAGCCGAAAGTTGTTGCCCCGGACATCCCCAAGCCGATCCGTTGGGATCAGACTGTGTATGCCGGCTTGGTTCTGGGGGAGCATTGTGGCAAACCTAGCCACTTCTGGACTATAACGTAAGAAAGGTTGTCTGTGACAGACCCTTCGGTCAGGACTGAAAGTGTTAACTTTATTTTCTAACCACAAGTGGCTGGCTCCAGCTACAATCTAATTAATGCTTAGCATTCTATTGTTTGATCACCCCCAGAGAGAAACTCCTAAGTGATAAGGAGAGTCAAGAGTGTCCTGTGGTTGAAGTGTTTAAGTAATATAATCCTATTGTATCATGTCAAGGGCGCTTCTCCCTTTTATCTAATGTACAACATTCTTTCAACCCCCATCTGTGGGGGGGGGGTCAAAAACCTGTATAAATCTGTATGCTGCCTTCAAATAAAGTGTTATTCTGTTTAAAACCTGAAAACTGGCTGGGTTGTGAACTGCTGATTCCCTATGCAGGACATTGTTCCCTGGTGTTAACCCTTGGTATCCGGTTGGTACCGTTACATGCATGTTGGGTTGCACTTGTATTACAAGTTGAAAGTAAAAAGTTGGACTTAGAACATTGCAACCGCGTTAGCACATTCTCCAATAGAAATGAATGGACTGTGAAAACTGAAAAAAAACATCTTGTGCCCTAACTTGATTGCATTTATTGAAGTGCGCTAAACCCAACATGAATTATAATTATTTCACATTCCAAAGTTCTTCACATACAGAACAATGTCCTTTTTATTTTAAATACATATATAGGTATAGATATGTATTTTACATGAACAGTATCAGATACATATATATATATATATATTTTTTTTTTTTTTTTTTTTTTAAATTTTAATTTTTTATTGAGGTTCAAGAAGGAAGGGCATACAAATAAAATATGACATTTGAAAGATATACAAAAAAATTTGTTATCAAGCATGAATACATATACTGCGTATCAATGAGTAAACAAAACATCAGCCCATATGAACTTATCTGTGGGACATATAAAATCAGCACCTCAATTTAGGGGTAAAGGGAATCTATTAATATCATATTTCAAATGTTCACAATTAAGTAAAGTTAGGGGGTTTCGATGGGGTCTGTGCCCCTCAGCTTAACCAGTAAGCTATATATACATGGGGGGGGGGGGTAATTTAACAGCGGTCATATGGAAAATGACCAATATGTAAAGATCCGAGTTGTAACAGAGTGGTATTAAGTGGAAACACTCAGCTAGGTACAAAGTCTATCTATAACTTGGTAAAATATGAGCTAAACAATCAAATAACATCTTTCACATTTCAAATGGTGTTAGATATGGAGAGCTATTAGTAGATAACTGGCAACTAAAGCATAATAAGTAGTAGCCATTTAATGCATTATACCTCCTACCCAGAAGCATGGGCCCTATGCTCCTAGGTCAATGGCAAAATGAGCAGCTACCTGATGGACAATATTAAAACATATCTAGTAAAAAAGGATAAGGGGTTAACAGATATACATTTGATTTGCGGCCATAACCCACGAGTTGGTCCCAAAGTAGGCATTAACAACAAAATTAGGCACATCCTATTGTACATCTTATAAGGAGCAAAATAATTACATATAAGGACAATGCAGTGTCTAGACCTATGTCTAAGAAACTAAATACAATAATAAACAATAGCTTAATGAGGTATAGGTCGCAGAGTCCAGGACTAACCATCACTTGCTGAGTTAAGTCAAAAATTTAAAACCTACTAAGGAGTGTCAAGCCCATAATCTCTCCTGGTAATATTTCTACTAATCGTCAAGATGTCATTTTGTATAAGTTCAATTAATACCCCAGGGAACACACATCAAACAGTTAAAACACATGGTGCATATAAGACAAATACAAACATAGTAGGGAGAGAGATGTGGCAAATGGCAGGGTTACCTTAATCTAAAAAATATGAAAACCGTGAACTGCAATTTTAAACATGAGGCAGAATTATTCAATGATATAGTATATAATAATGGCAGCGTGATTCAAGATAACTGTTATAACAAAATGGTTTTCTCTCACCTGCCTTAACTAATAAAAGCTCTGTGCAAAAGTCAATTATGCAAAGTACCACCAAACCAGGCTTTCAGCGGACATTGGTTCTGTTAGAATTAGTGCATAATAGTAAAACCTTGCCTAAAACAAATTCGAACTTAAAGCTGTGTGAGACACATAACGGTAAACTTTCCATTAAAGAATAACGAGGGAGGCATAATATTAAAGTAAATTATAGAATAGTCTCAGTGTCCACATTTGCTTCAGCCCTCATGGGTATGAAGGCTGTCTCTGAGTTAGCCGATGCCTCTTCTGAGGCCACAGGAAACATATTGCTCACATTGCCTAAGTCCCAGCAGAGACCGCCAACCTGCGACAATGTCCCAGATCTGGGGGACCCAGCGCAGTTTTAACTCACAAGCTCCACGTCCATGCGGCTTTACATTATCACCGCCAGATAGTTCATACTTCTCAAGGGAGCTCCGATATAGAATCTGATAGTCAGAAGTAATGCGCGGTTCCCGTGTCGATATCCTCACGTTAGTACTCAGCAGCGCGTGCATCCGTATCTCCTCTCTCAGGCCCCCGCAAAACGTATCCAGCTGTAAGCCATGCGGTTCAGCAACGGCCTCAAGATCCTTTCTAGCCTCCTGCACATTGGTCTGCCCAACTTCCTCGATGTTGCACTGCAATAAAGTGCGTGTCGGCCTTGGTAATAAAGATGGCGGCCGCATGGCCTCTGCCACATCCTCTGCCCCATCACACTTCTCCACATAAACAGTTAGGGTAGCTGAAGAGGTAGTGTGAAAGTCTGGAGGCTCGGAAGCCCTAGCCACTACATCCAAGAGAGCTTCGGCAAAGTGATCTAGCAGATCCTGTAGCTGATTGAGAATTATTGTGGCCATATCGTAGCACATTCACAGTAGGCCAGTAAACAGTGGAGATCATAAGTTGCCAAAATCAGAGCCTGGAACACTGCAATGTTTCCTAAAAGCAGTGACAAGATAGTTCCCCAGGTGCACCTCCAGATCAGAGTAAAAAATAGGAAAAGTAGGCAATAAATCTTTTTAAATTATAGTATGAGTCAGGAGCTCCAGAAATGTGCGTCTTATCCCAGTGATAGCTAGCTCCGCCCCCCCTACATATATATATATATATTTAATGATAACAAGTATATTATTTTCCATGTGAAGAATGTAGAAATGTGCGTAATGCGCATCAGGTGTCGCAACTTAAACTAACGTG
Source organism: Bombina bombina (assembly GCF_027579735.1). Lineage (NCBI taxonomy): Eukaryota > Metazoa > Chordata > Amphibia > Anura > Bombinatoridae > Bombina > Bombina bombina. Next base: position 279,515,372 of record NC_069504.1, read on the forward strand.
GTCGAGTTAGTGCACATGAAGAATTAAATGCGTGTTATTTTCTATATATTTTTCAGGATATTTTACAGTATGTATAATAATTTAAAATAATTTGAAGTGACTGTAAAATCATTAAATAAGAAGTTGCTCTACCAAGGTGGTTGCTGTTACCTGGCAGAGTGTCATGGATCTCAAGGACCACCTGGGAATAATCCAGAAAACAGAAAGGAGCACCAGATAGATTACTGACCGGCTCAGTGTTGTTCTAGGGGAGCGGTGATGACGAAGCTGGGGCCTACGCAGATAGGCCATGCCCATGCGGCACTCTAACCCTCCAGAGCAGCTCAGTCTTGATGTGAGCCTGGGCCGTCGAAGGAAAATCCCTAGTTGTGAAGCCAGGAGGCCATGTAGAAGGGGGTCCCCATCGATGAAAGTGGATGGAGAGCGGCCTTCAGTGAGAAATCTTGGAGAGAAGCTGGGGAAGGACAGTTCCATGAAGGTCAGCCTGTTGGGCCTGGTGCAGGAGAGTGGCCCTTTGAGGGAGCCAGATTTATTTGGTTTGGCAGCACAGTCTTCCCCTGTCTGATGTGGGTGGTGTCTCAGTGTGTGAAGGCAATGTTGGGTTCAGAGATGCAGATGGGCCTGATACAGATATAGATCCCCAGGATTCCAGGGGTCTGTGGCTGAGGGTTTTTCTTCTTTACAGCCTTTGATTTATGTTGAGGGTAATATTGGGGGAATGGAACTCATTCCTTTTGGTATGCAATCAGATATAACTTTTGATAGTGGCAAGTCCGCAGAAGAACAGCTTTCATTAGCCATAGGAAACAAAAGTTCTAAAGGGGTTCCTTCTGCTAGGGCTGGTTCAGATAGGGAACTCTCCTTGGTTTGTCAGGTATCTTCTAGGCACAGTTAAAGTTGTGGGGCAGGAAACTAAATCTATGAGAGTTAGTTTTGCGGGTGATGTAACGGAACAGGCAGTTATCAATCCCTCTGCCAGCTCCCAACACCCTCTCATGCCTGCTCTTGATGTCGTCTTTATAAATATGCTTTTGGCTCTTAGGCCAGCACTTTACCTACAGGTCTTCAGACTCTGTAATGGGTCCCCCACAAATAGGGAAACCCTGAAAGAACCAGGCAAGACCCACAGATCCAAAAAGAACTACTCATGCTTGACCTTTATTTCAACCAGAACTAGCCCCTAAGATCTTGACACTTAGCTTAAGGTGACACTCAACCTAAAACATAACTTCATAGTAAGTATACAGACAACAATACAATCATGGAATATGACTCTGGGAGTCTGGGAAACCTATGCTAACATATACCAACTCAAAACATTTTATCATTTCACATAATGCAAAATATATGCAAACATATTGGTTACTAGAAATAAGCTGTGCCAAACCATGTCAATGAAAGTTCAACCAATAGATGGTGCTGTGCCACACCATGTACCTGAACATTCAACCAATAGAAGATGCTGTGCCCAACATGTCCCTAAGGGGATGATTGTAGTTCTGTTATATTGTGCAACCAATAAATGGAGATTTATACATAAATTCTTGTGAATGGTTGTGGTTCCATCACAGGTGATATGGGGTTCAGTGATCCAATTATATGGGGTCCATTGATTCTTTCTCCTGTTCTTCAGAGGAGGAAAGTGTTGCCCCATATACCCCTTGTCCTGGGAGTCTGCTGGCGGTGCCCTGCTGGGGGCATTGTGGGCTCAAAAACGTGGTCTAAGGCAGGCTCAGGAACAAGGGTACAGTCGGCTATTGGTTTCACAGCCAGCCTGGAGTTATTGAACAGTCTGTTTTATCTCCAGGGCCTTAGGACATGTTCATAGATAAATGAGTTACAAAGTCTGTAACAAAAAAGAGTGCTTTACCCCTGCAATTATTTAGGAAAAATTCTCACTGAATAATACAGGAACGATTTTTAACCATTCATACTTTATCTTTATTGGTTTAGTTATTCAATCATACACGTTTAAAAACACTTAAACTCTAGATATCAATATATAGCATAGATGTGTGAATAATACCTCTGAGAATCATGTATCTATATGCCTTACAAAAAGATTATATATCTTTGGGTTGCTGCCAATATGACCCAGTAATTACACAAACAAAAAGATTTCCAACTGTGACGTCAGACGCTGCTCCTTGCTAAGGTTGGCGGTGAGATCTAGGACGTCTTGTCAATAGCGGGATTTCAGTGGTCTTTTGAATGTATCTGCTGGGGCTATTGGACTGCTGTTACCTCAGTGTAAGTGCTTATGTATTATTGTTCTTTATACTGAATAAATGTTCTAAATCGTTTGCGCTTTCCTTATAGTTTTGTCTTAGATCTATATGTGAAACATACTAGGTTTGTATGATATCAAGCAGTCATATACAAACATTATCTTTTGTAGTCGGCTATTAATAAATTTAGAAATAATGCTGTAACAAGAGGACCTGTTAGTATGTGGGATGTCAGATTATGAGATTAAAGCTATCTTGCTAATACTCTATCTGTAATTATAAAGTCCTTGCTTGCACAGTCAACTTTAGCACAGCTGTTCAATGTAAATAGATTCTATCTGCTTGAACTCTCTTGATATCAATATATAGCATAGGTATGTGAATAATACCTCTGAGAGTCATGTATCTAAATATGAAATATTATACTTGGTTTGTATAATATCAAGCAGTTAGATACAAACAATATTTTTTGCAGCCGGCTATTAATAAATTCAGAAATAATGCTGTAACAAGAGGACCTGTTAATATGTTGGATGTCAGATTGCGAGATTAAAGCTAATAACCTAATACTCTATCTGTAATTATAAAGTCCTTGCTTTCACAGTTAACTTTAGCACAGCTATTCAGTGTAATACATTCTGTCTGCTTAAGCCCCTTCTATAGCGGGGGCTAGATTAACGTTTAATTGACTTGTTTCACTAACATAGCACAATATCTGATCTCAGAATATAACACACATTTACAAGCTATTGGCAATCAACAGTTATCATAGAGAGTAAGCGGTTAAAAAATGAGAGTATGAACTCTCTGAAGCCAGACACCTTAGGACATGTTGTTTGGTGAACATCAGAATGATGTGTTGCCTTTATCAGCAGGTGTTTGCGGTGGGGAGGATGATTCTTTTCACCTAGCAGAGCCGTAAATTGACAGCATAGCACTAGACCCGGCTGGTGGTCAGGATGTGGGGGAGTCTTTCACAGCTGTGGGTGTTCATGATTTCCAGGTGGGTGCCAATACCTGGGATCAACAGTTCCTACAGTATCTGGGGCCAGTACAGTGAGGGGAGAAATTGCAGTGGAGCAGGAGCTGATTGACATTCATAGGGGCAGGACCAAGGAAAGATCCTAAGTGGAGTTAGACATGCAGGAGGCCAAGTGGGTTAAAGGTGGTATGGCTGGGTTTTCTTCCCAGCCTGTGTTGAGTAGTTGTTTGTCTCCTGGGTAGTGGGGTGTCAATTTCTCTATTGCAGGTACAGCAGGATAAACAAAGGCCACAATGGAGTGTCAGAGCCCCATCCAGGTCAAATTCAGAGGGTTTGGAGTGTAAGGCCTCAGGTGGGAGTAGATTAATATAGACGTTTCTCTCTTTTGTACGTGTTGGTGGTCTATGCCGAGGGTAACGATTTGGGGATTTTGCCACAAAAAGACCTGGTTAGGGGTATCAAGAGGGATTTGGCATGGTTGGTGGTCTTTTTTTCCAGGTCTAGTGATAGTTTGATCTTATATGCTTCCAAGATTGGTCTGGTGTGCAGCTTGGGACCATCATAAATTGGGTAGGGGGAAGGTGAAGGTGACCTTATTTTGTAGACAGATCCATGGGGCAGTAGTGCATCATCCTGATTTGGAAGATGTTAGTAAAAGGAAGTTTTATTTGTGGGACAGTGTGCATTTGAATGATTTTGTGTTTAGACTTTTTATCCTGGTAGTTCAGAATGGGTTGAAGAGTGTATTGGCAGGTATGGCTGGACTGCTCTGAGGGGTCATCGCAGTCATTAGGGGGTGCTAGTCCTCCTTCCATTAGGCATTCTGATCATGGCCATTTGTGGTGTTTCTTAGCCTCCCCATGCTAGGTTACTAAGAACTTTACAGTTTTTTTGCATATAAATTTTATGTTATAAATTGTAAATTGCTTTATTGTAATTTAATAAATATGCTGTGGCCAAACTTATCACCAATAAAGTGTGTGTGTGCCTTATATTTGTTTAGCTTGGATTGCACTCCACATCCTGAGCTGAACATAGCCAGTGATTTGTGACTATGTACATAGGCTGTTTTTTTATTACTGCAGCGACTGTGTTCAGCTCTAACCCAGTAATGCATTGCTGGTCCAGCACTGACATGATCAATTTAGGGATTAAATACATAGCACTAGACAATAAATAGTAAGAAAATGATTTAGAGCATTTTCTATTGCTATTCTGTCTCTAAATCAGGCAAATGATCAGAAAGATGTTTTGCATTACAGTTCAATAAGCTATTTTTATTCACAGACTGGAACAATAAAAACTTTTGTTTGTAAAACACCTATGATATATGATCACACATTCACCTAGATTACGAGTTTTGTGTTAGAGGCTGTGCGTTGCTAACAAGCAGTTTATGCTCACCGCTCACTTACAGACAGTGCTGGTATTACGGGTTTTTACAACCCAGACAAGAAGTGAGCGTTGAGTAAAATTTTACTCCTTACTGCACTCCAATACCAGCACTGCTTATGTTAGCGGTGATCTGGTGTAACGTGCCCTGCATGATTTTCCCATAGGAATCAAGGGGTAGAGCCGGCTGAAAAAAAGTCTAACACCTGCAAAAAAGCAGCATAAAACTCCTTAACGCAGCCCCATTGATTCCTATGGGGAAATACATTTTATGTCTACACCTAACACCCTAACATGAACCCTGAGTCTAAACACCCCTAATCTTACACTTATTAACCCCTAATCTGCCGCCCTTGACATCGCCGCAACCTACATTATATTATTAACCCATAATCTGCCGCTCCGGACACCGCCGCCACCTACATTATACTTATGAACCCCTAATCTGCTGCCCCCAGCATCGCCGCCACCTATATTATATTTATTAACCCCTAATCTGCTGCCCCCAACGTCGCCGCCACTTGATAAACATATTAACCCCTAAACCGCCACACTCCCGCCTTGCAAACATTAGTTAAATATTATTAACCACTATTTTATTTATAAAATATTTTACCAGGAAGGATACAATAAGATTTTTCTAGTTTTCAAGTATGTCCTAATCTGCCGGCCCTAACATCGATGCCACCTACCTACATTTATTAACCCCTAATCTGCACCCCCAATGCAGCGGCCACTATATTAAAGTTATTAACCCCTAAACCTAAGTCTAACCCTAAACCTAACACCCCCTAACTTAAATATAATTAAAAGAAATCTAAATAAAATTACTATAATTAACTAAATTATTCCTATTTAAAACAAAATACTTACCTGTAAAATAAACCCTAAGCTAGCTACAATATAACTAATAGTTACATTGAATTTATCTTAGGGTTTATTTTTATTCTACAGGCAAGTAGTGATGTCGCGAACTTAAAATTTTCCGTTCACGAACGGCGGACTCGAACTTCCGCAACTGTTCGCAACGGGCGAACCGCCATTGACTTCAATAGGCAGGCGAATTTTAAAACCCACAGGGACTCTTTCTGGCCACAATAATGATGGAAAAGTTGTTTCAAGGGGACTAACACCTGGATTGTGGCATGCCGGAGGGAGATCCATGGCAAAACACCCACGGAAAATTACATAGTTGATGCAGAGTCTGGTTTTAATCCATAAAGGGCATAAATCACATAACATTCCTAAATTGTTTGGAACAACATGATGGTATGATGTTGTATCGATCAGGTAGTGTAAGGGTTACGCCCGCTTCACAGTGACAGACCAAACTCCCCGTTTAACGCACCGCAAACAGTCCATTTGCAAAACCACGAGATCGATATATTTGATAGATACATAGATTACATTACATAAATCAATAGATGCAATATACATTTGATAGATACCAATTACATAGATCAAAAGATGCAATATACATTTGATAGATACGAATTACATGGATCAAAAGATGCAATATACATTTGATAGATACGAATTACATGGATCAAAAGATGCAATATACATTTGATAGATACGAATTACATGGATCAAAAGATGCAATATACATTTGATAGATACGAATTACATCAATAGATGCAATATACATTTGATAGATACGAATTACATCAATAGATGCAATATACATTTGATAGATACGAATTACATAGATCAATAGATGCAATATACATTTGATAGATACGATTGTTAGATAGATTTGATAGATAAATAGCTAATTTGAAAGATATATAATTTCCCAGACAGAGAATTACAAAGACGTGCGTTCTGTGACCCATGGTAAGGTTACTTCCTTTTGCACAATCAAGTATAGCAGTTGCAGAGGTTCTGACCCTGCATTCTGGCTGCACCTCTCCCTGCAAGAGAGATCTGTTACAGAGTCTGTGGGCCTCTATGCAAAGAGCTGGCCTGCCTGAAAGGAGCAGCAAGGCAGATCAAAAGATGCAATATACATTTGATAAGTACGAATTACATAGATCAAAAGATGCAATATACATTTGATCAATACGAATTACAGAGATCAATAGATGCAATATTTATTTGATTGATACGATTGATAGTTATATAATTTCCCTGACAGAGTATAACAATAAAACATGCGGTCTGGGACCCGTGGTGTGTTAAGCACTAAGTAGTACTATTCTTAGCAGTTTAATACCTGTTACTCCCCCTATCGGGGGAGGTCTATATGGCCTTGATTTTCGGAACAGGGAGATGGAAGAAGATGCTTGGTCTGTCCTCCTACTTCAAATTTGGCCGAAACACAAGTTGCTGTCACAAAACAGTCCGGCCACGAGATCGATAGATTTGATAGATAGATAGATCCATAGATTACATAGATCAAAAGATACAATATACATTTGATCGATACGAATTACAGAGATCAAAAGATGCAATATACATTTAATAGATACGAATTACATAGATCAAAAGATGCAATATACATTTGATAGGTACAAATTACATAGATCAAAAGATGAAATATACATTTGATCGATTTGAATTACAGAGATCAATAGATGCAATATATATTTGATTGATACGATTGATAGTTATATAATTCCCTGACAGAGTATAACAATAAAACATGCGGTCTGTGACCCATGGTAAGGTTACTTCCTTTTGCACAATCGAGTACAGGTTGGTGTCCGGGATTGCCTTTTTGTGCTGTCTGATTCTTTCAGGTATACCATTTTTGAGCTTCTGACCCTGCATTCTGTTACAGAGTCTGTGGGCCTGTATGCAAAGAGCTGGCCTGCCTTAAAGGAGCAGCAAGGCAGAGGGATCGATTCCTGCCTATAAGAAACCAGAGGGCACAGTACCTGCTGGAAGTGTGCAGTGAGGCAGAGGGATCTATTCCTGCCTAGAAGCAGACAGGCCTGGAGCCCACTGAGACCAGCCCAGCTGGGGGAGATACAGCTGCTGGCTTGACCCTGGTCTCAGCCACGATAGCCCTGGTCCCACTATTTGGAGGCATATCGAGCTATTCCTGCCAAGAAGCAGCCTGGCAGGGGGATTTATTCCTGCCTAGAAGCAGACAGGCAGAGGGGACGATACCTGCCAATAAAGAGCTGCAGGGCAGAGAGGACGCTACCTGACTGGGAGTCCACTGAGACCAGCCCAGCTGGGGGAGATACACCCACTGGCTTGACCCCGGTCTCAGCAACTATATCTCTGATCCCACTATCCGGTGGTCACCCCTGGGTTTGGACAGAGGAAGGGAGACCCCCTAGTGGAGTACCGCTACATCCGGGAGATGGAAAAAGATGTTTGGACACCCAGTACAGGTCGTTCTCCTTCAGCCTTTTTATACTTGGGTCCCCGACCCTCAACAGGCACAACAGCATGAAATACCACACATATGCCATCCTTTTGCACAATAGAGTACAGGTATGGCATCGATTTTAGGAACCCGGAGATAATTTTTAGGAACCGGGAGATGGAAAAAGATGCTTGGACACCCAGTACAGGTAGTTCTCCTTCAGCCTTTTTATACAAGGGTCCCTGACCCTCAACAGGCACAACAGCATGAAATACCACATATGCCATCCTTTTGAACAATCCAGTACAGGTATGGCATCCATTTTAGGAACCCGGAGATAATTTTTAGGAACCGGGAGATGGAAAAAGATGCTTGGACACCAAGTACAGGTCGTACTCCTTCAGCCTTTTTATACGAGGGTCCCCAACCCTCAACAGAAACAACAGCATGAAACACCACATATGCCATCCTTGTGCACAATTCAGTACAGGTATGGCATTGATTTTAGGAACCCGGAGATAATCTTTAGGAACCTGGAGATGGAAAAAGATGCTTGGACACCAAGTACAGGTCGTTCTCCTTCAGCCTTTTTATACGAGGGTCCCTGACCCTCAACAAAAACAACAGCATGAAACACCACATATGCCATCATTTTGCACAGTAGAGTACAGGTATGGCATCAATTTTAGGAACCCGGAGATAATATTTAGGAACCGGGAGATGGAAAAAGATGTTTGGTTGGTCATCCTACTTCAAATTTGGGGCACTGTGCGTGCAATGTACTGTGCCACCAGATACGAGTGGTGTGTTAAGTAGTACTATTCTTAACAGTTTAATCACTGTTCTGTGCCTTTTTTTTGGTTTGGGTTTTGTAGCCACAGTGCAGCACCAGAGGCCAGAAACATTAGGCATGTAAAACTGCCTGAAAAATTAGGTATTGTTGCAGCCGCTGCTGTAGTAGTGGCCAGAAAAATTGATGTTTGTTTGACAGTTAGAAAGTGCCCTAAAACATTGCGGCTTGAACCCTAGTTGTTGGCGGGTAAGTCACGCAAGTTATCCGCCATTCGAAGATAAAATACAGCAGCGTGTGTACCATTTGTAGCCCAAGGCAGCTCATCTCATCAGGCCTTTTTTACTCTAATGTATTGCACAATGTCAGTCCCTTCGGGATCCATCCCTCATTCATTTTAATAAAGGTGAGATAATCAAGACTTTTTTGACCTAGGCGACTTCTCTTCTCAGTGACAATACCTCCTGCTGCACTGAAGGTCCTTTCTGACAGGACACTTGAAGGGGGGCAGGCCAGAAGTTCTATTGCAAATTGGGATAGCTCAGGCCACAGGTCAAGCCTGCACACCCAGTAGTCAAGGGGTCCTTCGCTCCTCAGAGTGTCGAGATCCGCAGTTAATGCGAGGTAGTCTGCTACCTGTCGGTTGAGTCTTTCTCTGAGGCTGGATCCCGAAGGGCTGTGACGATGCATAGGAGTTAAAAAAGGTCCACATGTCCTCCATCAACAACACGTCTGGAAAGCGTCCTGTCCTTGCTGGCGTGGGAGGAGGTGGAGGAGGAGGATTACTTTCATCTCTTCCCCTGTTAGATTCCCGTTGTGCTGTGACATCACCCTTATACGCTGTGTAAAGCATACTTTTTAATTTATTTTTTAACTGCTCCATCCTTTCCGACTTGCGTGAATTCGGTAACATTTCAGTAACTTTATGCTTATACCGGGGGTCTAGTAGCGTGGACACCCAGTACAGGTTGTTCTCCTTCAGCTTTTTTATACGAGGGTCCCTCAACAGGCACGACAGCATGAAAGACCCCATTTGCACAAGGTTGGATGCCGAGCTAATCATGTCCCGTTCCTCATCCTCACTGATCTCACTGAAGGTATCTTCTTCCCCCCAGCCACGTACAACACCACGGGTACCAGATAGGTGACAACAACGAGCACCCTGGGATGCCTGTTGTGCTTGGTCTTCCTCCTCAAAGCCACATTCCTCCTCTGACTCCTCTTCCTCCCAATCCTCTTCCTGCGTTGCCGATGGTCCAGCAAGCGATGCTGATAAGGCTGTTTCTGGTGGTGATGGAGACCACAACTCTTCCTCTTCCTCTTCACACTCATCTACGGCCTGATCCAGCACTCTTCGCAGGGCAGGCTCCAGGAAGAAAACAAATGGTATGATGTCGCTGATGGTGCCTTCGGTGCGACTGACTAGGTTTGTCACCTCCTCAAAGGACGCTTAAGCCTACAGGCGTTGCGCATGAGCGTCCAGTAACGTGGCAAAAAAATCCCCAGCTCCCCAGAGGCTGTCCTAGCACCCTAGTCATACTCGTTAACAGCTTTTTCTTGTTGTAGCAGGTGGTTGAACATTAAGAGTGTTGAATTCCACCGTGTCGGGCTGTCGCAAATCAAGCGCCTCGCTGGCAGGTTGTTTCGCCGCTGGATATCGGACAAGTGCGCCATGGCCGTGTAGGAACGCCTGAAATGGCCACACACCTTCCTGGCCTGCTTCAGGATGTCCTGTAAGCCTGGGTACTTATGGACAAAGCGTTGTACAATCAGATTACACACATGTGCCATGCACGGCACATGTGTCAACTTGCCCAATTTCAATGCCGCCACCAAATTACTTCCATTGTCAGAAAAAACTTTGCCAATCTCCAGTTGGTGCGGAGTCAGCCACTGATCCACCTGTGCGTTCAGGGCGGACAGGAGTGCTGGTGCGGTGTGACTCTCGGCTTTCAGGCAAGTCAACCCCAAGACGGCGTGACACTGCCGTATCCGGGATGTTGAATAGTACCTGGGGAGCTGGGGGGGGGGGGTGCCGTTGATGTGGAGCAAGATGCAGCAGCATAAGAGGACTCAGCCGAGGAAGAGGTTATGGAAGAGGATGGAGTAGGAGGAGTAGAGGAGGTAGCAGCAGGCCTGCCTGCAATTCGTGGTGGTGTCACCAACTCCTCTGCAGAGCCACACATTCCATGCTTGTCAGCCATCAGCAGGTATACCCAATGCGCAGTGTAGGTGATATACCTGCCCTGACCATGCTTTGCAGACCAGCTATCAGTGGTCAGATGGACCCTTGCCCCAACGCTGTGTGCCAGACATGCAATTACTTCGTTTCGCACAATCAAGTACAGGTTGGGGATTGCCTTTTGTAAAAAGACATTTCGGCCGGGTACCTTCCACTGCGGTGTCCCAAAATATACAAATTTTTTGAACGCCTCAGACTCCACCAGCTTGTATGGTAAAAGCTGGCGGGCTAAGAGTTCAGACAAGCCAGCTGTCAGACGCCGGGCAAGGGGGTGACTTTGGGAAATTGGCTTCTTATCCTCAAACATGTCCTTGACAGACACCTGACTGTGGGCAGATGACCAGGAACTGCTACGTAAGAGAGACTGAGTGGCGGATGGTTGAGAGGGGGCAAGGAGGACAGCAGTGGTTGACGTGGCTGAAGATGCTGGACCAGGAGGAGGATTGCGGCTTTGAGTTTGTGTGCTGCTTCTACTCATGTGTTCATCCCATCAGCGTTTGTGATGTGAGACCATGTGCCTTCGCAAAGCAGTTGTACCTAGGTGGGTGTTGGACTTCCCACGACTCAGTTTCTTTTGGCACAGGTTGCAAATGGCATCGCTGTTGTCAGAGGCAGACACACAAAAAAAAATGCCACACTGCTGAGCTCTGCGATGATGGCATTCTGGTGGTGGCAACAGCATGCGTTGATTGGCGTGCTGTCTGGCTGACCCCGGGTGCCGATGCATGCTGTCTGACTGTGCCACTAGCTCCTTGCAACGACCTCCCCCTGCTTCCAACTTGTCTCCTCCTCCTCTCTGTCTCCCCATCTGAACTTTACCCCTCTTCTTCTTCTCTTCTAGCGGGCACCCACGTGACATCCACGGACTCATCATCATCAACCGCTTCACTTGTATCTGACAAATCAACAAAGGAAGCAGCAGCGGGTACAACATCACACCGTACATCCATGTCTGTGATGCTGCCTGACTGAGACATATCACTGTTATCTACATCCTTTGTCAATGATGGTTGCGCATCACTCATTTCTTCCAAATGATGTGTCAATAACTCCTCTGACAGATCAAGTGAAACGGCTGTGGTGCTAGTGTTGGTGGTGGCAGCAGGCGGGCGAGTGGCACTGGTCACTTGAGAGGTGCCCGCAGCTAAGCTGGAGGTGGATGGTGCGTCAAGGTTAGTAGCGGATGCTGTAGAAGATTGGGTGTCCTGTGTTACCCATTCAACTAGGTCCTCCTCAGAACTTTTCGCGTTCATGGCATGTGGCCTCTGGACACTGTGCATAGCTGTAGGGTCTAAGGGAATCACAGCATCATGACCACGACGGCACCTGCGGGGTGGCCTGCCTCTGACTGTCATTTTTTTTTAAATGTACACTTACACTACTGTTAAACAAAATATGAGTGGTGCCACTGGGCAAGTGGGCACAGTATACGCTGTGAGCCTGACACAAAAAAGACGACTGATGTTTCACAATCAAAAAAGTTAATGTACACTTACACTAATATTAAACAAGATATAAGTGGTGGCACTGGGCAAGTGGGCACAGTATACGCTGTGAGCCTGACACAAAAAAACAGACTGATGTTTCACAGTCAAAAATGTTTATTTTTTAAATATTTAAACTACTGTTACAACAAATATGAGTGGTGCCACTAACTTGGCAAGTGGGCCTGGCACACACGCTGGCAGGCAGGCAGGCAAATGCAATAAGATTACAATAGCAGACTGATGTTTCACAGTCCAAAATTTTTTTTTATTTAAATATTTACACTACTGTTACAACAAATCTGATTGGTGGCAGTAGTTGGCAAGTGGGCCTGGCACACACGCTGGCAGGCAGGCAAATGCAATTCGATTACACTAGCTGACTGATGTTTCACAGTCAAATATTTTTTTAAACAAATATTTACAATATTGTTATAACAAATATGATTGGTGGCACTGGTTGGCAAGTGGGCCTGGCACACACGCTGGCAGGCAGGCGATTACAATTCAATTGCACTAGCAGACTGATGTTTCACAGTAAAAAAAGTTTTTATTTTAAATATTTACAATACTGTTACAACAAATATGAGTGGTGCCACTAACTTGTCAAAAGTAGGCCTGGCACACACGCTGGCAGGCAGGCAACTACAATTAGATTACACTAACAGACTGATGTTTCACAGTCAAACAAGTTTTTATTTAAAATATTTACACTACTGTTATAACAAATATGATTCGTGGCACTAGTTGGAAAGTGGGCCTGGCACACACGCTGGCAGACAGGCAACTGCAATTAAATAACACTAGCAGACTGATGTAAAATGTTACACCAGATATGAGTGGTTGGATGGAAGTAGGCACAGTATATGCTGGGAGCCTGACACACAGGCTGGCACTAGTGGCACGCTGGCCTGGCAACTAAAATTAAATAACAATAGCAGACTTATGTAAAAGTTTTTTTTTTTTAAATTTACACTAATGTTCCCTTAGGCCCTTACACAGGCTGGCAATAGTGGAACGCTGGCCTGGCAACTAAAATTAAATAACAATAGCAGGCTGATGTAAAAGTTTTTTTTTTAAATTTACACTAATGTTCCCTTAGGCCCTTACACAGGCTGGCACTAGTGGCACGCTGGCCTGGCAACTAAAATTAAATAACAATCGCAGACTGATGTAAAAGTTTTTTTTTTAAATTTACACTTATGTTCCCTTAGGCCCTTACACAGGCTGGCAATAGTGGAACGCTGGCCTGGCAACTAAAATTAAATAACAATAGCAGACTGATGTAAAAGTTGTTTTTTTTTTTAAATTTACACTAATGCTACACCAGATATAAGTGGTGGAAAACAGAGCTATTAATCACAGTATATGATGTGGGCCTGACACACAGGCCTGATGGAAAATGAAATTAGATTACACTAGCAAAATGTAAAAGTTTTTTTTTTTTTTAATTTACACTAATGTCAGTGGTGGCACAGAAGAATTAATCACAGTATATGTTGTGAGCCTCACACACAGGCTGACAGCCAGGCAAATGCAAATAAAATTACCAAAAAAAAAAAAAGGACTGAAGTTATAGCCCTAAAAAGGGCTTTTTGGGCTGAAGTTCTAGCCCTAAAAAGGGCTTTTTGGGGTGCTGTCCTTACAGCAGATATTAGATGAGTCCTTCAGGACTGTAGTGGACACTGAATACACTAGACTAGCTATCTATTTCCCTATAAAATCAACAGCAGCAGCACTAAACCTCCTCTCACTAAGAATGCAGGATCGTAATGAATCTAAAATGGCTGCTGCCCAGGAGCTGGGAGGGAGGGTCTGCTGCTGATTGGCTCAAATGTGTCTGCAGGCTGTGAGATACAGGGTCAAAGTTTCCTCAATGATGACGAATAGGGGGGGGTTGGACATCGCATATGTTCGCCCGCCGCGGCGAACGCGAACAAGCTAAGTTCGCCGGGAACTGTTCTCCGGCGAACAGTTCGCGACATCACTACAGGCAAGTTTGTATTTATTTTAACTAGGTACAATAGTTATTAACTATTTAATAACTACCTAGTTAAAATAAATACAAAAGTACCTGCAAAATAAAACCTAACCTAAGTTACAATTACACCTAACACTACACTACAATTAAATTATTTCCCTAAATTAAATACAATTAAATTAAATTATCTAAAGTACAAAAACCCCCCACTAAATTACAGAAAATAATAAACAAATTACAAGATTTTTAAACTAAATTACACCTAATCTAATCCCCCTAACAAAATAAAAAAGCCCCCCCCCAAAATAAAAAAGCCCTACCCTACACTAAATTACAAATAGCCCTTAAAAGGGCCTTTTGCGGGGCATTGCCCCAAAGTAATCAGCTCTTTTACCTGTAAAAAAGAAGTACAAATCCCCCCCAACATTAAAACCCACCACCCACACAATCAACCCTACTCTAAAACCAACCCAATACCCCCTTAAAAAAACCTAACACTAAACCCTTGAAGATCACCTTACCGGGAGAAGTCTTCATCCAATCGGGCCGAAGTCCTCAACGAACCCGGGAGAAGTCTTCATTCAAGCCGATCGAAGTGGTCCTCCAGACGGTCAGAAGTCTTCATCCAGATGGCATCTTCTATCTTCATCCATCCGGCGCGGAGCGGGTCCATCTTCAAGACATCCGACGCGGAGCATCCTCTTCTGACGACGGCTAAGACTGAATGAATGTTCCTTTAAATGACGTCATCCAAGATGGCGTCCCTTCAATTCCGATTGGCTGATGGAATTCTATCAGCCAATCGGAATTACGGTAGAAAAAATCCTTTTGGCTAATCCAATCAGCCAATAGGATCGAGCTCACATTCTATTGGCTGTTCTAATCAGCCAATAAAATGTTAACTCAATCCTATTGGCTGATTGCTTCAGCCAATAGGATTTTTTCTACCTTAATACCTGTAATTCCTACCTTATATTATTAACCCCCTAATCTGCCGCTCCGGACACCGCCGCCACCTACATTATACTTATGAACCCCTAATCTGCTGCCCCCAACATCGCTGACACCTACATTATATTGATTAACCCCTAATCTGCTGCCCCCAATGTCGCCACCACCTACCTACATTTATTAACCCCTAATCTGCTGCCCCCAACGTCGCCACTATAATAAACATATTAACCCCTAAACAGCCGCACTCCCGCCTCGCAAACATAAGTTAAATATTATTAACCCCTAATTTATTTATAAAATATTTTACCAGGAAGGATACATTGAGATTTCTCTCGTTTTCAAGTAAGTCCTAATCTGCCGTCCCTAACATTGACGCCCCCTACCTACATTTATTAACCCCTAATCTGCCACCCCCAATGTCGCTGCCACTATATTAAAGTTATTAACCCCTAAACCTAACACCCCCTAACTTAAATATAATTAAAAGAAATCTAAATAAAATTACTATAATTAAATAAATTATTCCTATTTAAAACTAAATACTTACCTGTAAAATAAACCCTAAGCTAGCTACAATATAACTAATAGTTACATTGTAGCTATCTTAGGGTTTATTTTTATTCTACAGGCAAGTTTGTATTTATTTTAACTAGGTACAATAGTTATTAAATAGTTATTAACTATTTAATAACTACCTAGTTAAAATAAATACAAAAGTACCTGTAAAATAAAACCTAACCTAAGTTTCAATTACACCTAACACTACAATTAAACTATTTCCCTAAATTAAATACAATTAAATTAAATTATCTAAAGTACAAAAAAAATACTAAATTACAGAAAATAAACAAATTACAAGATGTTTAAACTAATTACACCTAATCTAATCCCCCTAACAAAATAAAAAAGCCCCCCCAAAATAAAAAAAAGCCCTACCCTAAACTAAATTATAAATAGCCCTTAAAAGGGCCTTTTGCGGGGCATTGCCCTAAAGTAATCAGTTCCTTTACCTGTAAAAAAAGAAGTACAAATCCCCCCCCAACATTAAAACCCACCACCCACACAACCAACCCTACTCAAAAACCCACCTAATCCCCCCTTAAAAAAACCTAACACTAACCCCTTGAAGATCACCTTACCAGGAGAAGTCTTCATCCAAACGGGCCGAAGTCCTCAACGAAGCCGGGAGAAGTCTTCATCCAAGCCGGGCGAAGTGGTCCTCCAGACGGGCAGAAGTCTTCATCCAGACAGCATCTTCTATCTCCATCCATCCGGCGTGGAGCTGGTCCATCTTCAAGACATCCGACGCGGAGCATCCTCTTCTGGCGGCTAAGACTGAATGAATGTTTATTTAAATGACGTCATCCAAGATGGCATCCCTTCAATTCCGATTGGCTGATAGAATTCTATCAGCCAATCGGAATTAAGGTAGAAAAAAATCCTATTGGCTGATGCAATCAGCCAATAGGATTGAGCTCGCATTCTAATGGCTGTTCCAATCAGCCAATAGAATGCAATCTCAATCCTATTGGCTGATTGCATCAGCCAATAGGATTTTTTTCTACCTTAATTCCGATTGGCTGATAGAATTCTATCAGCCAATCGGAATTGAAGGGATGCCATCTTGGATGACGTCATTTAAAGGAACCTTCATTCAGTCTTAGCCGTAGTCAGAAGAGGATGCTCCGCGTCGGATGTCTTGAAGATGGACCTGCTCCGCGCCGGATGGATGAAGATAGAAGATGCCGTCTGGATGAAGACTTCTGCCCGTCTGGAGGACCACTTCGCCCAGCTTGGATGAAGACTTCTCCTGGCTTCGTTGAGGACTTCGGCACGGTTGGATGAAAACTTCTCCCGGTAAGGTGATCTTCAAGGGGTTAGTGTTAGGTTTTTTTAAGGGGGTATTTGTACTTTTTTTTTTACAGGTAAAAGAGCGGATTACTTTGGGGCAATGCCCCGCAAAAGGTCCTTTTAAAGGGCTATTTGTAATTTAGTGTAGGGCAGGGCTTTTTTATTTTGGGGGGGGCTTTTTTATTTTGTTAGGGGGATTAGATTAGGTGTAATTTAGTTTAAAAATCTTGTAATTTGTTTATTATTTTCTGTAATTTAGTGTTTTTTTGTACTTTAGATAGTTTAATTTAATTGTATTTAATTTAGGGAAATAATTTAATTCTAGTGTTAGGTGTAATTGTAACTTAGGTTAGGTTTTATTTTACAGGTACTTTTGTATTTATTTTAACTAGGTAGTTATTAAATAGTTAATAACTATTGTACCTAGTTAAAATAAACACAAATTTGCCTGTAAAATAAAAATAAACCCTAAGCTAGATACAATGTAACTATTAGTTAATATTGTAGCTAGCTTAGGGTCTATTTTATAGGTATTTAGTTTTAAATAGGAATAATTTAGTTAATTATAGTAATTTTATTTAGATTTCTTTTAATTATATTTAAGTTAGGGGTTGTTAGGGTTAGACTTAGGTTCAGGGGTTAATAACTAATATAGTGGCGGCGACGTTGGGACGGCAGATTAGGGGTTAATAAATGTAGGTAGCTGGCGTCGATGTTAGGGACGGCAGATTAGGGGTTAATATTTAACTAATGGTTGCGAGGCGGGAGTGCGGCAGATTAGGGGTTAAAATTTTTATTTTAGTGTTTGCGATGTGGGGGGCCTCGGTTTAGGGGTTAATAGATAGTTTATGGGTGTTAGTGTACTTTTTAGCACTTTAGTTAAGAGTTTAATGCTATGGCGTTGTAGTGTAAAACTCTTAACTACTGACTTTAAAATGCGGCACCAGTCTTGACAGGAGAGGGTCTACCGCTCACGTTTTGTCAGACTCATAATACCGGTGCTATGGAAGTCCCATTGAAAAAATAGGATACGCAATTGACGTAAGTGGATTTGCGGTATTTCCAAGTCTGGCCAAAAAAGTGAGCGGTAGACCTGTACCTGCAAGACTCGTAATACCAGCGGGCGTTAAAAAGCAGCGTTAGGACCGGCCAACGCTGCTTTTTAAGCCTAACACACAACTTGTAATCTAGCCGATTGTTTTTCCTTTTTTATACAGAAAATAAGTAGTAGCTAGCTTTCATGTTTAACCTTTATTTTACCATCTGTAGGGTGGAAGGAGTTAATATTTTGATCTATACGATTTTGAAATCAGAGCTTTACTGGGTATACAGTTCATGTGTAGAGATAAAAGGAGTGTAGCTTAGTAATATTTTATAATTGTATTTTTTAGGTACATTATAATATTTCTCATTTTCATGGTGTTTTCTCCTGACAATTCATATTTTGTTATTTTGTTAGTAACTCCCATTGCAATCTAAAGGGATATGAAACCTAACAACTTTTTTATATTCAGACAGAGCAAACCATTTTAAAAAAGTTTCCAATTTTCTTCTATTGTCAAATTTGCTTTGCTCCCATGATATTCTTTGTTGAAGAGATACCTAAGTAGGCATCTGGAGCACTACATTGCAGGAAATAGTGCTACCATCTAGTACTCTTGACAATAAATAACAGTCTTGAAAAACTGCTGCCATATATGCCCCTGCTTTTCAACAAAAGATACCAAGAGAGTGAAAGCCCTTGTAATCCTCATTCCCCCAAGGTTCACTTTGGGTGGATGCCAGAGGATTGGCGGGGCACCTTCCTTGAACCCCCCAGGCAGAGGCAGCTCATGAGGTCAACCACAATTCCCCACCGAAAAAACTAAGTATAACTAAGTATATAACTAATATAGAATAATATGATATATCAGCGCTAAGATATACCTTAAGCTGTGAATCACAAAAGGGGTCTAACCAATCCCCTCAAAAGAACAGATACTAGAAAACGGTGTTAGTGATCACAGCGCCAAAAAGGCTAAAAGGTATGTACACACAAACGTATAGGAGGACTAGATAGATTTTATAGATTTTATTTAATACAGAATGGTATAAAAACAATGCTGGTTGAAATAATAATAAAAAACGGTATATCTGATTCTCTTCTTGGAGGTTTAAAACAGACAAGTTAGCCGGCTATTAGAGAAAATTGTTACATTAACTCCGCTGGCAACAATGTTAAAATAACGTTAAAATAACTCAAAATGATACTTAAAAATACAACCTAATACCTAAAAACAGCCGTACAATTAGACCCTTTCCCCAAAGGATTGGGTGGACTAGGGTATAATTGTCCTTGAGTGGGCGCGGTCAGAAACCCACTACTGATTCAAACCTTTGAATAGTGGCAGCAATATTTATTGGTGAAACTATTTAAAAGGCTATAGAACTGATAAATAAAGTGCTAAAGATGGAGCACAGTAGATGTCAGTGAAGCTATGGATCCATATCTATAAATTGGCCGCAGTAAAGATTCAGAAATGAGAGTGCTTGACAGAAGCCGCACTCGATTTGGAATCTATGACACTGACCCCTGGCTACAAGGGTTGCTGCGGTACCGAAAAATGTTAGATATATAACACAAGGTGGTGAGTGTAAACTACAGAGAAATACCAAATTGCAATACAAAATAATAATAACAGGGGTAACACAGATCTATACAACAGTGGGATCGTGTAACAAGTGTGTGCAACAAGTATGTGCAAATGCAAAGATTCAAAAGTAAAAAATGCTAACAATAATACCACAATCGTGTACAATGGTAAAAAAGTTAAAAAAGTGTGCAAAAAAGGTAAAAAAGTTAAAAATGGTGACAAGGAGCAATGCTGTGTGGAACAAAAATGTGTGATTGAGCAATGTCAGTGAAAAATCTGTGCGTTAACACTAGAAAAGTCCAGATAAACTCCTGCTGTAATAAGAAAAGCTCCTGCTGTTATAAGGAAAAATGTGGAGTATAATAATAATTAAAACGTTCGTGGTGGCTAAGTTTGTTGGTGAAAAAATATAAACAACCTCAAAATCCAAAATAAACCCAAAAGTCATTTAAAGCAAAAAAAATATTCCACTGTGAATTTTATTCCATGTGAAAAAATTTTTTTTTTTGATTGCTGAAGGAGGATCATCCAAAGGAATCCTTTGGGGAACTCAGCTGGGTCTGTGAAATATCGATGATCCCTTTAAAATCCTCACAGTGAACAGCATTACAGCTGAATCTGTCCCCAGTGTGCAGCCTCACAACATGCCTTGTGTGCAGATCCAAAATGCAAACAACACTGCCTAGAAAAAACTTTTTTCTAGGCAGTGTTTGCATTTTCACAGACCCAGCTGAGTTCCCCAAAGGATTCCTTTGGATGATCCTCCTTCAGCAATCCAAAATTTTTTTTCACATGGAATAAAATTCACAGTGGAATATTTTTTTGCTTTAAATGACTTTTGGGTTTATTTTGGATTTTGAGGTTGTTTATATTTTTTCACCAACAAACTTAGCCACCACGAACGTTTTAATTATTATTATACTCCACATTTTTCCTTATAACAGCAGGAGCTTTTCTTATTACAGCAGGAGTTTATCTGGACTTTTCTAGTGTTAACGCACAGATTTTTCACTGACATTGCTCAATCACACATTTTTGTTCCACACAGCATTGCTCCTTGTCACCATTTTTAACTTTTTTACCTTTTTTGCACACTTTTTTAACTTTTTTACCATTGTACACGATTGTGGTATTATTGTTAGCATTTTTTACTTTTGAATCTTTGCATTTGCACATACTTGTTGCACACACTTGTTACACGATCCCACTGTTGTATAGATCTGTGTTACCCCTGTTATTATTATTTTGTATTGCAATTTGGTATTTCTCTGTAGTTTACACTCACCACCTTGTGTTATATATCTAACATTTTTCGGTACCGCAGCAACCCTTGTAGCCAGGGGTCAGTGTCATAGATTCCAAATCGAGTGCGACTTCTGTCAAGCACTCTCATTTCTGAATCTTTACTGCGGCCAATTTATAGATATGGATCCATAGCTTCACTGACATCTACTGTGCTCCATCTTTAGCACTTTGTTTATCAGTTCTATAGCCTTTTAAATAGTGTCACCAATAAATATTGCTGCCACTATTCAAAGGTTTGAATCAGTAGTGGGTTTCTGACCGCGCCCACTCAAGGACAATTATACCCTAGTCCACCCAATCCTTTGGGGAAAGGGTCTAATTGTACGGCTGTTTTTAGGTATTAGGTTGTATTTTTAAGTATCATTTTGAGTTATTTTAACGTTATTTTAACATTGTTGCCAGCGGAGTTAATGTAACAATTTTCTCTAATAGCCGGCTAACTTGTCTGTTTTAAACCTCCAAGAAGAGAATCAGATATACCGTTTTTTATTATTATTTCAACCAGCATTGTTTTTATACCATTCTGTATTAAATAAAATCTATAAAATCTATCTAGTCCTCCTATACGTTTGTGTGTACATACCTTTTAGCCTTTTTGGCGCTGTGATCACTAAGTATATAACTAAGAAATAACTAAGTATATTAACCGCTAATCCGCCAACCCCCACATCGCAATATGCCTAATTAAACTATCAACTCCTTATCCGCTATTCACCCACATCACAAACTACCTAATAAAGTATATCAACCCCTCAAACCGCCAACCCCCAACAACGCAATTAACACAATTAAGCTATTAACTCCCAAACCGCCAACCCATACAAAGCAAATAATTAAATTACTAAGCACCCTGACCTAACACCCCCTAAATTAACCCCAATTACCTAAAATAAAAAAATACTAAATTACAATTAAAATAAAAAACCTAACAATACTTTAAAAAAAAAAAAAAAAATTAAATGAATCTACAATTACTAAAAAATAAAAAAGTCTAACATTACAGAAAATAATAAACCAAATTATCAAAAATAAAAAAAATTAAACCTAATCCCTATGAAAATAAAAAAGCCCCCTCAAAATAAAAACACCCCCTAATCTAAACTAAACTACCAATAGCCCTTAAAAGGGATTTGCCCTAAATTAAACCGCTCTTTTACATTTATAAAAACTAAGTTCCCCCTAACAGTAAAACCCCCACACCCACCAAACCTCCCCCCCAAAAAAAACTAACACTAAAAAACCTAAGCTACCCATTGCGCCATAAAGGGCATTTGTGTGGGCATTGTCCTTAAAAGGGCATTCAGATCTTTTACCGCCCTATAAAATCCCTAATCTAAAAAAGAAATAAGAAAAGAAAAAGCCTAGCATAAGTCTAACCCCCAGATAGGTACTCACGGTTCCTGGAGTCCGGCGATGAAGTCTTCTTCCAAGCGGCAACATCTTCTTCCATCTCGGCGACCTCTTCTATCTCCATCCAGGACCACAGAACTAAAGACTGGCGACCGCGGAGCCATGGAGCGTGGAGGATCCTCTTCATATAATCACTGCCGTACACTGAATATTGAATGCAAGTTACACGTTTAAATATGGTGTACCTTGCATTCCTATTAAATGATTTGAATCTTTAAATTCAAATGAGCCAATAGGATGAGAGCTACTGAAATCCTATTGGCTGATTTGAACAGCCAATAGGATTTCAGTAGCTCTCATCCTATTGGATGATTTGAACTGGAAGAATCAAATCAGCCAATAGGAATGCAAGGTATGCAATATTTAAACGCGTAACTTGCATTCAATATTCAGTGTACGGCAGTGATCGTACTAAGAGGATCCTCCACGCTCCATGGCTCTGTGGTCGCCGGTTTTTAAGTTCCGCGGTCACTGGTCTTTAGTTCTGCGGTCCTGGATGAAGATAGAATAGGTTGCCGCGATGGAAGATGATATCGCCGCTTGGAAGAAGACTTCGCCGGACTTCAGGAACCCTGAGTACCTATCTGGGGTTTTTAAAAAAATATTTTTTAGATTAGGGATTTTATAGGGCGGTAAAAGAGCTCAATGCCCCTTTAAGGGCAGTAAGAGAGCTGAATGCCCTTTTAAGGGCAATGCCCATACAAATGCCCTTTTAGGGGCAATGGGTAGATTAGCATTTTTAGTGTTAGTTTTTTTATTTTGGGGGGAGGTTGGTGGGTGGGGGGAACTTATTTTTTTTTAAATGTAAAAGAGCTGTTTAACTTAGGGCAATGCCCTACAAATGGCCCTTTTAAGGGCTATTGGTAGTTTATCTTAGATTAGAGGGTGTTTTTATTTTGGGGGGCTTTTTTATTTTCAAAGGCCTAGATTTGGAGTTTTGTCGGTAACGACCCGAAAAACTAACGCCGGCTTTTTTCTGGCCGCACCATAAAAATAACTCTGGTATTGAGAGTCCACATAAAGGCTGCGTTAGGCTCCAAAAAAGGAGCGTAGAGCATTTTTATCGCAGCTTCAACTCTCGATACCAGAGTTGCTTACGGACGCGGCCAGCCTCAAAAACGTGCTCGTGCACGATTCCCCCATAGGAAACAATGGGGCTGTTTGAGCTGAAAAAAAACCAAACACCTGCAAAAAAGCCGCGTTCAGCTCCTAACGCAGCCCCATTGTTTGCTATGCGGTAACCCTTCCTACGTCTGCACTTAACACTCTAACATGTACCCCGAGTCTAAACACCCCTAACCTTACACTTATTAACCCCTAATCTGCCGCCCCCGCTATTGCTGACCCCTGCATATTATTATTAACTCCTAATCTGCCGCTCCGTAAACCGCCGCTACTTACATTATCCCTATGTACCCCTAATCTGCTGCCCTAACATCGCCGACCCCTATATTATATTTATTAACTCCTAATCTGCCCCCCACAACGTCGCCTCCACCTGCCTACACTTATTAACCCCTAATCTGCCGACCGGACCTGAGCGCTACTATAATAAAGTTATTAACCCCTAATCCGCCTCACTAACCCTATCATAAATAGTATTAACCCCTAATCTGCCCTCCTTAACATCGCCAACACCTAACTTCAATTATTAACCCCTAATCTGCCGACCGAATCTCGCCGCTATTCTAATAAATGTATTAACCCCTAAAGCTAAGTCTAACCCTAATACTAACACCCCCCTAAATTAAATATAATTTAAATCTAACGAAATTAATTAACTCTTATTAAATAAATTATTCCTATTTAAAGCTAAATACTTACCTGTAAAATAAATCCTAATATAGCTACAATATAAATTATAATTATATTATAGCTATTTTAGGATTTATCAATCAGATTGAGCTTGCATTCTATTGGCTGATCGGATCAGCCAATCAGATTGAACTTGATTCTGATTGGCTGATTCCATCAGCCAATCAGAATATTCCTACCTTAATTCGGATTGGCTGATAGAATCCTATCAGCCAATCGGAATTCGAGGGACGCCATCTTGGATGACGTCATTTAAAGGAACCGTCATTCGTCGTTCAGTCGTCGGCCAGGATGGATGTTCCGCGGTGGAGGTCTTCAGGATGCTGCCGCTTCGCTCCGGATGGATGCCGCTTGGATGAAGACTTCAATCGGATGGAAGACCTCTTCTGCCCCGCTTGGATGAAGACTTCAGCCGGATCATGGACCTCTTCAGCCCCCCGCTTGGGCTTGGATCAGGACATCGGAGGAGCTCTTCTGGACGGATCGGTGTGATACCCGGTGAGGTGAAGACAAGGTAGGATGATCTTCAGGGGCTTAGTGTTAGGTTTATTTAAGGGGGGTTTGGGTTAGATTAGGGGTATGTGGGTGGTGGGTTTTAATGTTGGGGGGCTTGGGTATTGTATGTTTTTTTTTACAGGCAAAAGAGCTGTATTTCTTGGGGCATGCCCCGCAAAGGGCCCTGTTCAGGGCTGGTAAGGTAAAAGAGCTTTGAACTTTAGTAATTTAGAATAGGGTAGGGCATTTTTTTATTTTGGGGGGCTTTGTTATTTTATTAGGGGGCTTAGAGTAGGTGTAATTAGTTTAAAATTGTTGTAATTTTTTTCTTATGTTTGTAAATATTTTTTTATTTTTTGTAACTTAGTTCTTTTTTATTTTTTGTACTTTAGCTAGTTTATTTAATTGTATTTATTTGTAGCAATTGTATTTAATTAATTTATTGATAGTGTAGTGTTAGGTTAATTGTAGGTAATTGTAGGTAGTTTATTTAATTAATTTATTGATAATCTAGTGTTTGTAACTTAGGTTAGGATTTCTTTTACAGGTAAATTTGTAATTATTTTAACTATTTTAGCTATTAAATAGTTCTTAACTATTTAATAGCTATTGTACCTGGTTAAAATAAATACAAAGTTACCTGTAAAATAAATATAAATCCTAAAATAGCTATAATATAATTATAATTTATATTGTAGCTATATTAGGATTTATTTTACAGGTAAGTATTTAGCTTTAAATAGGAATAATTTATTTAATAAGAGTTAATTAATTTTGTTAGATTTAAATTATATTTAACTTAGGGGGGTGTTAGTATTAGGGTTAGACTTAGCTTTAGGGGTTAATACATTTATTAGAATAGCAGCGAGATTCGGTCGGCAGATTAGGGGTTAATAATTGAAGTTAGGTGTCGGCGATGTTAGGGAGGGCAGATTAGGGGTTAATACTATTTATGATAGGGTTAGTGAGGCGGATTAGGGGTTAATAACTTTATTATAGTAACGCTCAGGTCCGGTCGGCAGATTAGGGGTTAATAAGTGTAGGCAGGTGGAAGCGACGTTGTGGGGGGCAGATTAGGGGTTAATAAATATAATATAGGGGTCGGTGATGTTAGGGCAGCAGATTAGGGGTACATAGGTGGCCGGCAGATTAGGGGTTAATAAGTGTAGGCAGGTGGAGGCGACGTTGTGGGGGGCAGGTTAGGGGTTAATAAATATAATACAGGGGTCGGCGGTGTTAGGGGCAGCAGATTAGGGGTACATAAGTATAACGTAGGTGGCGGTCGACAGATTAGGGGTTAAAAAATTTTTTCGAGTGTCGGCGATGTGGGGGGACCTCGGTTTAGGGGTACATAGGTAGTTTATGGGTGTTAGTGTACTTTAGAGCACAGTAGTTAAGAGCTTTATAAACCGGCGTTAGCCCAGAAAGCTCTTAACTACTGACTTTTTTCCTGCGGCTGGAGTTTTGTCGTTAGATGTCTAACGCTCACTTCAGAAACGACTCTAAATACCGGAGTTATAAAAATCCCATTGAAAAGATAGGATACGCAATTGACGTAAGGGGATCTGCGGTATGGAAAAGTCGCGGCTGGAAAGTGAGCGTTAGACCCTATTTTGAGTGACTCCAAATACCGGCGGTAGCCTAAAACCAGCGTTAGGAGCCTCTAACGCTGGTTTTCACGGCTACCGCCAAACTCTAAATCTAGGCCAAAGGGATTAGGTTTATTTTTTTATTTTTGATAATTTGGTTTATTATTTTCTGTAATGTTAGACTTTTTTATTTTTTGTAATTTTAGATTAATTTAATCTTAGTATTTTTGTTTAAGTACTGTTAGTATTTTTTATTTTAATTGTAATGAAGTATTTTATGTAATTTGAGGTTAATTTAGGGGTGTTAGGGGGCTTAGTAATTAAATTATTTATGTGCGTTGTGGGGGGTTGGCGGTTTAGGAGTTAATAGATTAATTAGGTTAATTGCGATGTGGGGTTTTGCGGTTTAGAGGTTAATACGTTTATTAGTTACTTTGCAATGTTAGAGTTTGCGGATTTAGGGGTTAATACTTTTATTAGGTAGATTGTGATGGGGTGAATGGCGGATTAGGGGTTAATACATTAGGTAGATCGCAATGTGGGTGAATGGCGGATTAGAGGTTAACAGTTTAATTAGGCATATTGCATTGTGGGGGGTTGTCGGTTTAGGGGTTAATTCTTTTATTATTAGTTGCGATGTGGAGGAATTGCGGATATAGGGGTTTTTATGCATTGGGTTTATTTTTGGGAGGCGAGTTAGACTTTTACCGGAGATTTAACTGTTTTTTTCTTAGGCGCCGGCAGTTTTTAAAGTGCTGTAAGTCACTGGTGACTCCAGGAAATGTGTATTTACGCACATTTCTGGACATCGCTAGTTTATCCGATTTATGGCAGTTTATGAACTGCTGGCGGGATTTATTGGTTTCCCAATGTGCAAGGTGAAATTCCGGGTGACTCGGGTTTCAGCAGTTGCGTTGAAGCCTGCGCTGTACATGTAATGTCGCCTAATATCTTTATTTTTTAAATTAAATAATGTCTTTATTACAGGGGCTATATCTAATTCTTACCTTTTTGCCCATTACAGTCCACGATTTTTGTAAGATATCCAATGTATTTGAAAAGAATAATATGTTCTCTTTTAAAATATCTGTGTCTTTGCCTAGGTAGCTTTTATACAACTTCAATAATTATGTCATGACAGATATAAGTACATAGAAAAAAATATGTCACATGTACATGCTATTAATTTTAACAGGTAAATCACTTGAGTAGAATGTTTAGGATAACAGTGTAGGAATATCATATTTTTCTGTAGAAATATATTTTGAGAGTGTTGCCTGATACAGCGCCAATACACCAAAATGGCCATCCTTCCTGGTGGATTGAAGAAAAGATTTTTGAATTCCTTTCTACTGATGTAGAATAAAAATTCCAATTGAAATTTCCTACACCTAGATTACGAGTTTTGCGTTTGTGTTTTAACGCTGAAAAAAAAAAATCGCCATTTTAGCGTTAAAACAGCACTGCAGCCATTACAAGGCTTGTCGGTATAGCTGTACAGCAAGCCTTTTAGCCTGTAACGCAACGTCAGTCCCGCACACGTAAAAATTACGTTTTTTCATGGGACTTCCATAGCGCTGCCATTACGAGTTTTGCGGTGAGGCTAAAAAGCTAGCGTTACACCCTATACCGACAAGATACGTACCGCCATCAGAGACCAGTAGTTATGAGTTTTACGCAACAAAACTATTACATAACACTCATAACTAAAGTGTCACAAAGTACACTAAACACCCATAAACTACCTATTAACCCCTAAACCGAGGCCCTCCCACATCACAAACACTATTTAAAACTTAACCCCTATTCCGCAGCTCTCCGACATCGTCACCACTATAATAAAGTTATTAACCTCTAAACAGCCACCCTCCTGCATCGCAAACACTATTTAAATATTATTAACCCTTAATATACCGTCCGCCCACATCGCCCCCACTGTACTAAAGTTATTAAGTCCTACACCGCCGCTACTATAATAAACCTATTAACCCCCTAAACCACAAGCCCCCCACAACAAAATATACTAAATTAAAACTAGTAACCCTTAAACCTAACACCCCCCTAACTTTATATTAAAATTACAATTTCCCTATCTTAAATTAAATTAAAATGTACATGTCAAATTAAAAGAACTAAATTTAAACTAACAATTAAACTAATATACGACTAGATTACGAGTTTTGCGTTATGGTGAAAAAGCAGCGTTATCAGGTTATAACGCTGCTTTTTCACTACCGCTGCTATTACGAGTCTTACAGGTTTAGGGGCAACGCACACTTTTTTGGCCATAACGCAAATTGCGTTAAGTCTTTTTTCAATGGGATTTTCATAGCGCCGATATTACAAGCTTTTCCTGGGAGGCCAAAAAGTGAGCGGTACACCCTATACCGTCAAGATTCGTAACGAATTCTAAAGTCAGTAGTTATGAGTTTTACGTTACAAAGCTGTAACATAACTCATAACTAAAGTGCTAAAAAGTACACTAACACTCATAAACTACCTATTAACCCCTAAACACTAAAATAAAATTAACCCCTAATCTGCCGCTCCAGACATCGCCGCCACTATAATAAACATATTAACCCCTAAACCGCCGTACTTCAGCATTGCAAACACTAGTTAATTATTTACCCCTAATCTGCCATCCCTAACATTGCCGCCACCTATCTACATTTATTAACCCCTAATCTGCCGCCCCCAACGTCGCCGCCACTATACTAAATTTATTAACCCCTAAACCTAAGTCTAACCCTAACACCCACTAACTTAAATATAATTAATAAAGCTAAAGAAAACCTACTATTAATAAACTAAATAATTCCTATTTAAAACTAAATACTTACCTGTAAAATAAACCCTAAGCTAGCTACAATATAACTAATAGTTACATTGTATTTAGCTTAGGGTCTATTTTTATTTTACAGACAAGTTTGTATTTTTTTTTTTAACTAGGTAGAATAGTTATTAACTATTTACTAACTACCTAGCTAAAATAAATACAAATTTACCTGTAAAATAAAACCTAACCTGTCTTACACTAACAGCTAACCTTACACTACAATTAAATAAATTACCTAAATTAAATACAATTAACTAAATTAAATACAATTACCTAAATTAAAAAAAAAAAAAAAAAAATACACTAAATTACACAAAATAAAAAACAAATTACAAGATATTTAAACTAACTACACATAATCTAATAGCCCTATCAAAATAAAAAAGCCCCCCCAAAATAAAAAAACCCCTAGCCTAAACTAAACTACCAATAGCCCTTAAAAGGGCCTTTTACGGGGCATTGCCCCAAAGAAATCAGCTCTTTTACCTGTAAAAAAATACAAACAACCCCCCAACAGTAAAACCCACCACCCACACAACAAACCCCCCAAATAAAACCCTAAGTAAAAAAAACTAAGCTCCCCATTGCCCTGAAAAGGGCATTTGGATGGGCATTGCCCTTAAAAGGGCATTTAGCTCTATTGCTGCCCCTATCAGCCAATCGGAATTAAGGTTGAAAAAATCCTATTGGCTGCTCCAATTCTATCAGCCAATCGGAATCTAAGGGACACCATCTTGGATGATGTCACTTAAAGGAACCTTCATTCGTCGGGAGTCGTCTTAAGAAGAGGATGCTCCATGCCAGATGTCTTTAAGATGGACCAGCTCCGCGCCGGATGGATGAAGATAGAAGATGCCTTCTGGATGAAGACTTCTGCCCGTCTGGAGGACCACTTCTCCCAGCTTGGATGAAGACTTCTCCCGGCTTCATTGATGATGGATGTCCGGTCTTCAAAACTGTAAGTGGATATTCAGGGTTTAGTGTTAGGTCTTTTTAAGGGTTTATTGGGTGGGGTTTAGTTTTAGATTAGGGACTTTGGGCAGCAATAGAGCTAAATGCCCTTTTAAGAGCAATGCCCATCCAAATGCCCTTTTCAGGGCAATGGGGAGCTTAGGCTTTTTTAGTTAGGGTTTTATTTGGGGGGTTGGTTGTGTGGGTGGTTTGTATTTTTTTTACAGGTATAAGAGCTGATTTCTTTGGGGCAATGCCCCGCAAAAGGCCCTTTTAAGGGCTATTGGTAGTTTAAGGCTTTTTTTTTATTTTGATGGGGATATTAGATTAGGTGTAATTAGTTTAAATATCTTGTAATTTGTTTTTATTTTCTGTAATTTAGTGTTTGTTTGTTTTTGTAATTTAGGTAATTGTATTTAATTTAGGTAATTTATTTAATTGTAGTGTAAGACAGGTAAGATTTTATTTTACAGGTAAATTTGTATTTATTTTAGCTAGTTAGAATAGTTACTAAATAGTTAACTATTTACTACCTAGTTAAAATAAATACAAACTTGCCTGTAAAATAAAAATAAACCCTAAGCTAGATACAATGTAACTATTAGTTATATTGTAGATAGCTTAGGGTTTATTTTTATTTTACAGGCAAGTTTGTATTTATTTTAACTAGGTAGAATAGTTATTAAATAGTTATTAACTATTTAATAACTATTCTACCTAGATAAAATAAATACAAATTTACCTGTAAAATAAAATCTTACCTGTCTTACACAATTAAATAAATTACCTAAATTAAATACAATTACCTAAATTACAAAAACAAACAAACACTAAATTACAGAAAATAAAAACAAATTACAAGATATTTTAAACTAATTACACCTAATCTAATATCCCCATCAAAATAAAAAAAAAGCCTTAAACTACCAATAGCCCTTAAAAGGGCCTTTTGCGGGGCATTGCCCCAAAGAAATCAGCTCTTATACCTGTAAAAAAAATACAACCACCCAACCAACCAACCCCCCAAATAAAACCCTAACTAAAAAAGCCTAAGCTCCCCATTGCCCTGAAAAGGGCATTTCGATGGGCATTGCTCTTAAAATGGCATTTAGCTCTATTGCTGCCCAAAGTCCCTAATCTAAAACTAAACCCCACCCAATAAACCCTTAAAAAGACCTAACACTAACCCTGAATATCCACTTACAGTTTTGAAGACCGGACATCCATCATCAATGAAGCCGGGAGAAGTCTTCATCCAAGCTGGGAGAAGTGGTCCTCCAGACGGGCAGAAGTCTTCATCCAGAAGGCATCTTCTATCTTCATCCATCCGGCGCGGAGCTGGTCCATCTTAAAGACATCTGGCATGGAGCATCCTCTTCTTAAGACGACTCCCGACGAATGAAGGTTCCTTTAAGTGACATCATCCAAGATGGTGTCCCTTAGATTCCGATTGGCTGATAGAATTGGAGCAGCCAATAGATTTTTTCAACCTTAATTCCGATTGGCTGATAGGGGCAGCAATAGAGCTAAATGCCCTTTTAAGGGCAATGCCCATCCAAATGCCCTTTTCAGGGCAATGGGGAGCTTAGTTTTTTTTACTTAGGGTTTTATTTGGGGGGTTTGTTGTGTGGGTGGTGGGTTTTACTGTTGGGGGGTTGTTTGTATTTTTTTCCAGGTAAAAGAGCTGATTTCTTTGGGGCAATGCCCCGTAAAAGGCCCTTTTAAGGGCTATTGGTAGTTTAGTTTAGGCTAGGGTTTTTTTTATTTTGGGGGGGCTTTTTTATTTTGATAGGGCTATTAGATTATGTGTAGTTAGTTTAAATATCTTGTAATTTGTTTTTTATTTTGTGTAATTTAGTGTTTTTTTTTTTTTTTTTAATTTAGGTAATTGTATTTAATTTAGTTAATTGTATTTAATTTAAGTAATTTATTTAATTGTAGTGTAAGGTTAGCTGTTAGTGTAAGACAGGTTAGGTTTTATTTTACAGGTAAATTTGTATTTATTTTAGCTAGGTAGTTAGTAAATAGTTAATAACTATTCTACCTAGTTAAAAAAAAAAATACAAACTTGCTGTAAAATAAAAATAGACCCTAAGCTAAATACAATGTAACTATTAGTTATATTGTAGCTAGCTTAGGGTTTATTTTACAGGTAAGTATTTAGTTTTAAATAGGAATTATTTAGTTTATTAATAGTAGGTTTTCTTTAGCTTTATTAATTATATTTAAGTTAGTGGGTGTTAGGGTTAGACTTAGGTTTAGGGTTAATAAATTTAGTATAGTGGCGGCGACGTTGGGGCGGCAGATTAGGGGTTAATAAATGTAGATAGGTGGCGGCAATGTTAGGGATGGCAGATTAGGGGTAAATAATTAACTAGTGTTTGCAATGCTGAAGTACGGCGGTTTAGGGGTTAATATGTTTATTATAGTGGCGGCGATGTCTGGAGCGGCAGATTAGGGTTTAATTTTATTTTAGTGTTTAGGGGTTAATAGGTAGTTTATGGTGTTAGTGTACTTTTTAGCACTTTAGTTATGAGTTATGTTACAGCTTTGTAACGTAAAACTCATAACTACTGACTTTAGAATGCGTTACGAATCTTGACGGTATAGGGTGTACCGCTCACTTTTTGGCCTCCCAGGAAAAGCTTGTAATATGGCGCTATGAAAATCCATTGAAAAAAGACTTAACGCAATTTGCGTTATGGCCAAAAAAGTGTGCGGTGCCCCTAAACCTGTAGGACTCGTAATAGCAGCGGTAGTGAAAAAGCAGCGTTATAACCTGATAACGCTGCTTTTTCACCATAACGCAAAACTCGTAATCTAGTCGTATATTAGTTTAATTGTTAGTTTAAATTTAGTTCTTTTATTTGACATGTACATTTTAATTTAATTTAAGATAGGGAAATTGTAATTTTAATATAAAGTTAGGGGGGTGTTAGGTTTAAGGTTACTAGTTTTAATTTAGTATATTTTGTTGTGGGGGGCTTGTGGTTTAGGGGGTTAATAGGTTTATTATAGTAGCGCGGTGTAGGACTTAATAACTTTAGTACAGTGGGGGCGATGTGGCGGACGGTATATTAAGGGTTAATAATATTTAAATAGTGTTTGCGATGCAGGAGGGTGGCTGTTTAGAGGTTAATAACTTTATTATAGTGGTGACGATGTCGAGAGCTGCGGATAGGGGTTAAGTTTTAAATAGTGTTTGTGATGTGGGAGGGCCTCGGTTTAGGGGTTAATAGGTAGTTTATGGGTGTTTAGTGTACTTTGTGACACTTTAGTTATGAGTGTTATGTAATAGTTTTGTTGCGTAAAACTCATAACTACTGGTCTCTGATGGCGGTACGTATCTTGTCGGTATAGGGTGTAACGCTAGCTTTTTAGCCTCACCGCAAAACTCGTAATGGCAGCGCTATGGAAGTCCCATGAAAAAACGTAATTTTTACGTGTGCGGGACTGACGTTGCGTTACAGGCTAAAAGGCTTGCTGTACAGCTATACCGACAAGCCTTGTAATGGCTGCAGTGCTGTTTTAACGCTAAAATGGCGATTTTTTTTTTCAGCGTTAAAACACAAACGCAAAACTCGTAATCTAGGTGTAGGAAATTTCAATTGGAATTTTTATTCTACATCAGTAGAAAGGAATTCAAAAATCTTTTCTTCAATCCACCAGAAGGATGGCCATTTTGGTGTATTGGCGCTGTATCAGGCAACACTCTCAAATATATATTCTACAGAAAAATATGATATTCCTACACTGTTATCCTAAACATTCTACTCAAGTGATTTACCTGTTAAAATTAATAGCATGTACATGTGACATATTTTTTTCTATGTACTTATATCTGTCATGACATAATTATTGAAGTTGTATAAAAGCTACCTAGGCAAAGACACAGATATTTTAAAAGAGAACATATTATTCTTTTCAAATACATTGGATATCTTACAAAAATCGTGGACTGTAATGGGCAAAAAGGTAAGAATTAGATATAGCCCCTGTAATAAAGACATTATTTAATTTAAAAAATAAAGATATTAGGCGACATTACATGTACAGCGCAGGCTTCAACGCAACTGCTGAAACCCGAGTCACCCGGAATTTCACCTTGCACATTGGGAAACCAATAAATCCCGCCAGCAGTTCATAAACTGCCATAAATCGATAAACTAGCGATGTCCAGAAATGTGCGTAAATAACATTTCCTGGAGTCACCAGTGACTTACAGCACTTTAAAAACTGCCGGCGCCTAAGAAAAAAACAGTT